>NC_072476.1:85614056-85849056 GCF_027574615.1 Eptesicus fuscus | reverse complement strand
ATGATCTGATATTCCGGGATGAAGGACTCTGTAAATGTCAATTATGTCCATTTGGTCTAATGTGTCACTTAAGGCAGTTATTTCTCTATTAGCTTTCTGTTTGGATGATATATCTAGAGCTGTCAAGAAACTGCCAAAAAAACAAAATGTCTCCCAACTGAATGGGAGAAGATATTTGCAAATAACGTCTCTGACAAGAGGTTAATATCCAAAATATATAGGGAACTCATATAACTCAACACCAAACAAACAATCCAATTAAAAAGTGGGCTGAGGACCTGAACAGTCACTTCTCCCAAGAAGACATACAAATGTCCAACTTCTGGGAGCTGAAGGTCACCCACCGGCACACCCAGGGCCTAGCTAGTTTGCTGAAGAAGGATTTTTAGAGATGTGTGTAGAGATATAGATGGGAGGCTGCTGGCTGGACAAAGCCCTTTGCTAAAAGCACTTGATCCAGTTTCTGTTGTATGATGAGCTTGCAAAATCACTCACACCCAACCATCTCCGAGTCCTCACCACATATATCTCACTCATCCAGTAGGATTTTCATTCTTGGGATGTAAAACAAGAGCCAAATAATCTCAAGGAGTCTCTGGGGTGCTATTTTTTGCTCACCCAATGATAAACCCTGGCTGCCTGAACCATGGATTTTCAAGGCTATTATTTATTTCTTTTTAAAACAGCTTTATTAAGGAGTAAATGATAGAGAAAGAAGTACACACATTTCATGTGTCTCAATGGATGAGTCTGGATGCATGCAAACACCTGGACACCATCTCCCTGGAGAATAGACATAGTCATCACCTTCCCCAGTCTCCTGTGTCCCTTTGTTTGCTTGTAGGTTTTTTTTCATTGTTGTTATGGTGGTGGGGATGGTGATGGTGGTGGTGTGGTAAAAATACTTACCAAAAAAAATCTACCCTCTTAGCAAATTTTGAAGTGCACTTTTTAAAAACAGGACCAGCATCTGTAAAAGTGGAAGAAGTTCCCAAGATACAGTGAAACCTCCACCCAAACCTGAGGAAGATATCATGGACTCCCCATGAAAGAAAGTTCAACAAAGATGCAGAAATTCACTGAAAATTGTCAAATGCAAACCTAGCATCAAAGACATACCTGACACTCATGAGTTCTGAGATGCGTAACTGGTAAATGTGAAGGAAGCACCCTAACTGAGTAACACCCTTTTGGCACTTGCCTCATTTTCATTTGATCTAAGTGTCTAGATAACTTTGAACAATGGAATTCTCCGAACAAAGTAACAAATAATCAGGAACTAATCTGTCTTCTGTGGAAATATTATGATTATAAAATAACAGTTATAATGTAAGAACTGCAAAGATTCTATAATGCTTTCCAAATAAGATACCTATTTTGTAGACGCCATGGGACCTGGTTTACTTTAAAATTCAAATTACCTGAATGATTATTAGAACTTAATAATTATTAGTAGCAAAGAAATTAATAGTATTATCAATAAAAATTTTACATAATGTATAATAAATAGAATAGCTATGCATTACTATTTACATACTTAAAGATAAAGTGAACCAAGGGTCAAATCACTCCAAACTCAGGTTGTAAATGTTGACAATAGGTATGAATCCTTTTTGTCATGGGGTTTGGGTGGGGGCTCTCTGCCCAGACCCCCTGCACTGCTGCTTCCTTCATCAAGTAAGTCCTATTTGTGTCTTAGATCACGATGCTCCAAAAACCATTTTCCTGACCTTCACATTTGACTTTGATTCCGCATCAACCATTTAAATAGGAAAATAGTAAGCTGGTGTGAGTCAGATAAAGCCTGTACCTGGGCCGATTTGTAAAATGGAAAGGAGATGCTGGTGTTTGCCACGGGCATATGGAAGAGATCAAAGTCAGATAAAAGCCTTTTTAAAGACAGAAAAATAATGGATATGAGGGAAAGGAGGAAAAGGAGAATCTTTATTTTTTAAGTGCAAAGAAAAAGTTTTTTAAAAACACATTATTTGTTCCTTTCCTGAGAAGGAGCTGTCTGGTCTGGTTCTTGCAGATTAATGGAGTGTTTAAGTCAAGGGCTCCCTGACATTTTGAAGTGAGTGGAGCTGAAGTGCTTTAGCTCTGACATCCAGTCCTATGGTGGTGAATTTTTTCATTTAATGGGATGCAGGGTCATTTCCCACGAGCTATTTAGGGGACCTTTGTAGCTTCAAAATGTGATTCTTCCCTCAGAAGTGCCTAAAGCGGATTATTAAGCATGATTCATAAATTCTTCAAAGGTGATCAAGTTAAGTTTATACATTCAGATGGTGACAGAAAGCAGCCTCCTCTCCAACTATAAATACCCTGAACCACTACTACGGGGGTATTTTTTTTTCTTGTTCACTTCCTTTCATTTATACAGCAAGCATTCTTTCTGGAAAAATATAGAATCCATTTACATGCATTTAAGGATGGGAGGGTGAAGGTGAACATAGGGATGAGACGTGAGAAGATAACAATTAGCTTTCCATCCTCGGCTCTGAGTTGTATAATTCCAGGCCTCGCTGAAGACAAAGCCAAACACATTGGAGGAGCAGAAGGGACAAAAATCGGTAACAAATGGGCCTCATTTATAACACACCTTCAGCACTGAATACATTTCAGCTTTGTAGTTTAATTTATAAGCTCGACTGATAGCATGTGTGTTTGGGGGAAGCAAATGCCTCTCCCACGTTTTGCCACCGGCCAACTGAACTCCACAAGCACGCCTCGCCTGAGGCAACGCGCTGTTTCCATTTCACAGAAGAGCAGCCTTTCGTTTGCAGGCCAAACAAATAAAAAGAAGACCCAGGCCAAATGTATTCACATCAGAATATTTATACTATTTGTGTTTGTCACGAGGAAACAAAATATCTGGAGTCATGTGCATTCTTGCACAGATTTTGAGGGGGTGAACCAAGATAGCGGCCCTGGCTGGGGCACCTGTGGTCCAGGCTAGGGGCTTTCCAATGGGTCTCCCCTCGTCAGACTGCAAAGACACAGTGTTTTATTTTCTTGTAAAACTCCAAAATCTTAATGGTGAGATGTTACATGTCACCTCATTATTTACCGAGAACCCATAAAATCCAAAGTTTCAAATTGAAATTTGACAATTGTCCCTTAGAAACAGAGATTTTCCTTATCCACCTGTCTCTCCTCCACAGAAACTAAGGGAAGAACACAACTACCTTTCAGTTTAAGAATCCCTGAAATGAAAGTCCTGAGTAGCTTAGGGTGAAATGACTCTTTCAGTAAAGAAGGACCACACAGGAGCCTTTGGGATGCTCATTCTGATGGACACACCCTTGGTATGACTGATCCACTGGACAAATGTCAGTTGAAATTGTAGATTTGGATACACAAGTTGTCAGGGACACCTTTGATACCCAACTCAGAAGATGTTTTAACTACAAACTTTTTAAAAGTAGGCTATTAAGTTAATGCCTGTTGAGTTCTTTGATTTTGAACTCTTTATTTATTAATTTATTAATATCTTTATTGTTGAGAGTACTACAGATGTCCCTCCTCTCTCCCATCCCCCTCACATTTCCCTCCTCTGCCCAATCCCAACCTTTACCACCCTATTGCCTGTGTCCATGGGTAATGCATATATGCATATAAGTTCTTTGGTTTATCTCTTCCTGCCCTCCCTGCCCCCGTTTCCTCTAAGATTCCTCAGTCTGTTTCTTGTTTCCATGCCTCTGGTTCTATTTTATTCATCAGTTTATTCATATTCAGTGATATGACAGTGCAGCTTAGTTCCTCTAAGTCTAGCAGGTGACTTTCAGTAGAACTAAAACTCAGTCCAGAAACTCAGTCCAGAAGTATCCAGGAACACATTAGTGGTTGTCCTTCAGAGATTAGAATCTCTGTTTTATTCTTCTAGGAAGATGTTATGGGCTGAATTGTGTCACCGAATTCATATGTTGACATCCTAATTCATAGGACCTCCCAAATGTGACTGTGTTTGGAGATAAGACTTATAAAGAAGTGATTTAGGTAAAATGAGGTCACTAGGGCAGACCTTAATCCAATATTACCGATAATATTACTGATGTCCTTTTAAGAAGAGGATATTAGGCCCTAGCCAGTTTGGCTCAGCAGATAGAGCATGGCCTGTGGACTGAAGGGTCCCAGGTTCAATTCCAGCCAAGGGCACATGCCTGGGTTGCGGGCTCGATCCCCAGTAGGGGGTGTGCAGGAGGCAGCCGATCAATGATTCTCTCTCATCATTGATGTTTCTATCTCTCTATCCCTCTCCCTTCCTCTCTAAAATCAATAAAAATATTTTTTTTAAAAAGAAGAGGATATTAGGATACAAACATGCATAGAGGAAAGACTATGTGATATCACAGAGAGAAGGTAGACATCTACAAGCCAAAGAGAGAGGCCTCAGGAGAAACCAACCCTGCTAACACCTTGATCTTAGATGTCCAGCATCTGGAACTTTGAAAAAATGAATTGCTTGTTGTTTAAGCCACCCAGCCTGTGGTATTTTGTTATAGCTTCCCCAGCATAGGGTAAATTAGTTTACCTTTTTCAAAGTTACCAACAGATAATTTCAGCTTCCTATACTTTACCTTAAAGCTATTTTAATAGAAACCTTGATTCAATAATTCACAGTAACAGATGCTTGCCCCCACTGAGAATACTGACCACAATCAGATATTAGAGGATGACCCACAACCTTAAGCCTGGCCAGGTGGGAACATGATATTTTTACACAGGAGTGAGTGACCACAGGATGCAGATAATAATGTGTATCTGGCCTGGCAGCATGATACATGGCAACATTAGGCGAAGTTGTATAAGTTCTTTTATAAGGCAATTCCCAAGTCTAAATCTGAATATTAAATGCAAAGGGGTGAAAAGCAAGTATTACAAAATTAATCTACTTAAAACAAAACCATGAATCTTATTACGTTTCTAGCCACTATATATTTATGCTCAAGAAACAGATGTTAATCTTTGGCAATAAAATTGCTCCCACCAGATGGTTAGCAACACCCTCCCCCCAGCTCTCCCAACACAGACATCAGCTTCAGGGCTGCACTTGGGTCTCCACAAACAAGATTTTTTGCACTGTGGTTTTGTGCTCTACTGGGTCAACATTTTGAGGAACCACACTGACCCAGATTGAGAACACTGGTCACAAGCCATAAGTTTATTTTACACTGGTTGGTCCAATAGAAATGGGGATGTGCCCAGAGGCAGCCACATGCTGAACTACATACAGCCTCCAAGCTGCTAAAGCCCATAAGTCCCCAGCCCAGGGTCACCACCAACTCCAAGTGCCACGTGGGTGTTCAACTCCAAATGCACACTAGCAGTGTGCTCAACCCACTAGCTTCTTGACCGCAGACACAAGCACCCAGCCCCATCTGTGATAAGCTAAAGTGGTCAGAGGTTGGTATTTCCCCTCTCTTCCTTATGACCCATGTTTAATATGGGGATATTGTCTAGTTATTTTAAACTAGAGGCCTGATATACAGATTCATGGGCCAGTGGGGTCCCTCAGCCTGGCCTGCACCCTCTTGCAATCCGGGACCCCACAGGGATGTCAGACTGCCAGTTTCAGCCTGATCTCTGCAGGCCAGACTGAGGGACCCCACTGGTGCAAGATCTCCCCAGGCCAATTTGTGCACCAGGCCTGTAGTATGCATATAAGACCTTTGGTTAATCTCTTCACGCCTTCTCCCCTCCCCACTTCCTTCTGAGATTCATCAGTCTGTTCCATGTTTCCATGCCTGTGCATTGAGGGTCTGCCCCCTGGTGGTCAGTGCATGTCATAGTTACCGGTTGAACAGGTGAATGGTTGGTGGTTGCTTAGGCTTTTATATAGATGAAATGTTCAGAGACCACCTGGAGCCTGAAGGAAACCATTTTAGAAGAAAATATCCTGAATCGAGCAAGTGTTCTTTAAAGCTTAATGAGGAATAGTCAAGGTATGTAATTATAGTGGCCCACTGACATCAGGCTCCTTCAAGTCCAGTGAAGAGAAGGTTGTGGAAAAGAGAGAGGGGAACCTGGGGATATACATCTGCCATTCACACTCACCCACACATGCTTACAAACACTTCCACAAACACACTCCCATAATCCACACCCATGTACTCACACACATGTGAATTCATAGCTTCCCCAGCATAGGGTAAATTAGTTTACCTTTTTCAAGCAGTAGCTTGCTCACACTCAAACACACTCACACCCTGATTATTATTCTGCTTCATATTGAATCAGAATGCTACCCATGTCCTGTGGCCTCTGGAAAGCCTACTGTCCATGAACTTTGTGAGAAGGCCCCTGCCATCCCCACCATTCAGTTCCACCCCATCAAAGAAAGGTCTACAGGGATGCAGCTATTCACCTGAGATTTGGGCACCCATCCTGGCTTTATGCTTCTCCCCCATGTTTTGGGCCCCCTGGACCTTCAATGGTGGGTCATCATCAGTCAGAGACTCCACAGCTATTTAAATGAAAGAGAACCTCTGGCTGCAATCTGTGAGTAGTTAGCCAGATGGTGTATACAAAGCCCAGATTTACATTTCAGTGTCTCCTGACTTGTACCCACAAAGTTTTGCTGCTGATGGTCTGTGTGTTATCTGCACCTACAAAAACTCTTGATGCCTCCTTGCGAGGTCCAGACCCAGGCTCTGGCCCCAATCTAGGATGGTTCCTGGATGTCCAGCTACCTGCCTGCCTCTTGTTCTCCATTAGGCATTTCTCTGCCCATTTGACCTAATCTGTTCTTTCTCCCAGTTTCCTCATAACACTCCATTCCTCTTAGTCCTTCAATTTTCAATGTAGCCTCTCCATGGACATCCCCCCATACACTTGGCACAATCTGTGTGTGTATGAGGGGGTGAGAAGGGGGAGGGCCTGCCACGGGGGCTTCATTATTCCCTATCCCATTTCTTTCAGCTTCCCCATTTCATAGCTCTTCTCTGTCACTCTCTGAGGGTGTCACACTTGGGGGTCATGCAAACCAAAGAAGGCCATGCCCATTATGGAAGGGTGTGCAGGCAGGTGAGTGGCTACTTGGCTTCTGCAAGGTTGAACAGGCAGAGCTTCAACAGGTAAGATACATAGAGGTACCAGAAGCTCCATGGACACCTGAATAATACACCCAAGGTTCTGAATCCTGACAATCACCCAAGACTCTGAGTGCCTTCCACCAGCCAGGCCTAGGGGAATCAGAGCAGCCAGGACTATTACACTCCCTACTGCCCAGAGCCTCAATCCCAGGGGAGGAGGAGACAAAGCATAGTCACTTCTCTAGTCTCAGAACCCTTTTATATTCTTAGAAATTATTAATAATCCCAAATAGCTTTTGTTGATGTGGATTTAATATATTACTTGTTATCATATTATAAATTAAAAAATTAAAAGTATTATCTACTAGTATTCATTAATTTAAAAATTAAACTATGGCATATTTCATGAAAATATATTTTCCCAGCAAAAAAGAAAAATAGTGAGAAGGGTAGTATAGTTTTACATTTTTGCAAATCTTTTTGTCTGGTCTAATAGAGGACAGGTGGATTATTACTCTGCTTCCTATTGAATCAGCTGGCTATCCCTGTCCTGTGGCCTCTGGAAAGCCCACTGTCCATGTGTGAAAAAATGAATAAGCAATTAAAGTCTTTACATGATTGTGGACGTTGTTATGAAAATGGACGAGCACTTAATGAGCAGAGACGTGAAACTGAGGTATCACAATTGCAACAAACGTTACGTTCATATCACAAGCAGAGAGCTGAATGTTGGAATATGGTGAGTTATCAGGAAAACAAACTTTCAAAGGTGTTGCTAGGAATTATTTAGTACAGCCTTCTCAATTGTCAAATGGGGAAACTGATATGTGTGCAAATTTACAGAATAATCAATTTGCATAATTAGCTGAAGAAGTCAGCTCTCAGACCAGAAGACTCATCATAGCACTGCTTTTCAAACTACTGTCTGCTCATAAGTCTTTGTACTTTATGAATTCTTCTTCCCTTTAGTAGATTTCATAAATAGTCCATGTAGTCCAGTTACAATGTGGGTTCCAGGGAATTTCATAGACTGGCCTAGGATCTGATGTCCAGTTTTCTCTTGGATAGCATTCTGGGTTCCTGAGTTCTGAGCTGACTCGCAGGTGATGTGCTGTCAAGCTATGTTTACGTGTATTCCTATAACTGTCTCTTGATGTACAGGGACAAGAGCTGATGGTTTCCTAACTCAGATACCCAGCAGGTGCATGGACCTCTCTGAGCATTAACAACAGCATCTAAAAATGAAGAAAGATAAGCCTTTCATGGGGGTTCAAGTGTTAGCAGAAATCACTGCTTACAATGACTCCATTCCTCATAGTATGAGCACCAATGGAATCTCTGCCTCAACCCAATCTACAAATTCTATAGATGGAATGACTACCATCAGTGGGTTGTGAATATATATTTTTGTAGATGGTAAGAAAAATTTCTACAAAATCCAACATTGTGTGTTATGTATCTAATCTAATAATAGAGGAATATGCAAATTTGTCTGTTACAGCGACACGTCACTACTGGATCAGCAGGCTGCATCCCGCCCTCTGCTCAGGCAGCTGCAAGGCCCGGGGTAAGATAGGATATGATAGGAGGGGATAAGAAAGGAGAGAGAGAGGAAGGCAGGCCTGCATGTAGACAGGCCGAGAGGAGAAACAGAAATACAGAAAGGGAACAAGAAAAAGATGCAGGAATGGAAAGGGAAGGAAACTGCATGCAGAAGGGGGTGGCAACCATGGGGGGGGGGGGGGCAGAGCAGGTGTGCCTGGTGAGGGGTGGGGTGCAGGCAGCACAGAGCGGAGAGCCCTGCTCGGACCCGGGAGGAGGGTGGTGGCGGCTGTTGGCGGGGAGGTGCCCATGGGTCTGGGATGGAGTGGAGGATGGTCCAAGGGAGGAGGGTGGTGGCGGCTGTTGGCAGGGAAGTGCCCACGGGTCTGGGATGGAGTGAAGGATGGTCCTGCTTCGGGGCAGCAGCAGCAGCGCCCAGACTGCATGGGCCTTGGCCACCTGCGCTGGGCCGGGTATCCCGTGCTCGGAATGGGAGCAGGACAGTAGCGGGGAGGCCAGGGAAAGGGGGACGGCAAACACCTGGCTGGGGCTGAGCCCTGAGCTGAGGGTTAACACCCCTCCTCACCAGAAGATTTAAGAAAGGAAGGAGGGAGGGAAGAACTTTATAAAGGAGTCAGTAGAGAGCAGAGTTAAAGAAGGAAAGAGGATGTGTGAGTGAACTATAGGAGATACAATGAAAATCAAGTATAGTTGTGTACTGGGGACAGATTTTAAAAGTAGGAGTCAGAAAAGAAAAAAGATAAATGATAGTGAATAATTAGGCAAATAGATAGATATTAAAACAGTGGGAGTAAGTAGAAAATAATGTGGATGAGAGAGAAAGAGGGAGGGAAGAAAAGTTTTAAAGGGGAGCTGGTAGAGCTTAAAAGGAGAATGGGAAGGAGGAAGAAATGGGCGAGGGAACAAAGCAGGTCTGAGGAAGGAAGTGAAGAAAAAAATTAAGGTGGGAAGAAAGGAAAAGGGGAGGAAGGGCAAGGGTAAAGATAAAGAAAAGAAGGAATGTGGGGAGGGAGGGAGGGAAGGAGAAATCTGGGAAGAAGGATGATGGAACAGAATTAGGAAATAAGGAGGAAAGAAAAGTTTATAAATGGTGAGTCAGTAGGAAAAAAGTGTTACATAAAGGAGAGAGAAAATTTGTGTGACAGGGAGAAGCCAATAAGGAAGTCAAATACAATTGTGTGTGAAGGGGATAAGATTAAAAAAAAAAGTTAATAAGAGCAACCAGGCCAGCAGGGGAGGGCAGTTAGGGGTGACTAGGCCAGCAAGGGAGGGCAGTTAGGGGGGTCAGGCAGGCAGGCAGAGTGGTTAAGGCAGGCAGGCAGGTGAACAGTTAGGAGCCAGGGTTCCCAGATTGGAGAGGGTGCAGGTCGAGCTGAGGGACACACACCCCATACCATCCATGAATTTCGTGCACTGGGCCTCTAGTAAGATAATAAACCTGAAAGAATTATCTACTAATGATTAAAATTATAAAGGCCAGCTTGCTATCATTCTGCAGTTTCCAATTCACATTTATAAAGCAATACTCTATTACCAAATAATTTCTTTTTGACAAATCAGTTACTTTGCTTTAAGTGTATTTTTAAGTTTTTATTTTATTTTTAATTAGAGTTGACATTCAATATTACATTAGTTTCAGGTGTACAACATGGCTGTTAGATATTTATATAACTCATGAAGCAATCTCCTGATAAGTCTAGTATACACCAGGCACCATACATAGTCATTACAGTATTATTGACTATATCCCCTATGCTGTACTTTACATCCTGTGACTGTTTTTATAACTGGCAATTTGTACTTCTTAGTCACACCCCATCTCCCCAATGCCCTTCCCATCTGGTGACCATCAATTTGTTCTCTATATATGTTTGTTTCTATTTTGTTTGTTCACTTATCTTGTTTTTCTGATTCCACATATATGGTATTTGTCTTTCTCTGTCTGACTATTCCACTTAGCACTTTAACTGTATTTTGGGAATTACACATGCTGAGTTTGGCATCTCTACTTCTCCAAATGCCTACATTTACGTGGATCCTCACCTGGTTCTACATTCAATCCAGAGGCACCTGGGCATTCCCTGTTTTCTCAGGTGGAGACAGGTAAAGGGAGGGTCAGACAAGATTCAAGGCCTCACCCCTAGAAACTCAGAAAGAGAAAGACAAGATGTGTCCTGGTTTCCTGTTGGTGGCTCAGGACCTCAGACACTTGTTAGAGGTTAACTGAAGATGTGTTTAGAGAACAGAGTTATAAACTGGAATGTTTTGTCAACTTTTGATAGCAAAATGTCCTGTCTACCTGTCTATCCTCATCATCTACTTAATTATCAACCTGGAGCCAGGCCCTTTTCCTGGGATGTCAGGCAGCCCAGGTCCTCCGTGGGGCTTCCTGGCCAGCATGTTTGCGTGCTGACTTTGGCAGCAAGTGGGACTGACAACCAAGCCGCTTGAACTGGTTTGTCCCATAATTGCTCAGCACCTGGAATCTGCCTGTACCTCACCATGGACCATATGACTTCATCTCTCATCCTTTGACTCCTGGAGAATAAGATGAGAATCTTTTGAAGATATTAAAATAAGCTCCGAGGCTTAGGATGTTCCCTCCACATCTGCTGATAATCAGAAAAAAAGAGAACAGTGGAAGACAGAAATGTAGAATTTTATGTTAAAGGGAAAAGACTAGGTTAGAATAGTCAGATCAAAAATAGCTTTTATTAAAGTATTATGATAAAATGTGTCCTTGGGTACTCTTTTTTTAAAAAGAGAAATATGCATTTCTGGGACTCCGAAAGGCCACTCTGTGTCACGGTAAGCTTTTCCTTTTCTGGTATGAGTGTGTGAGTGAATGCACATGAAAATCTTATTTCCCCTCTTTCACTGGTTTCCGTTGTTTTGCTGGCGTCTCAGTTTAAGGACTTTAAGTCTCATAATTTAATAAGTGCAAATGGAGTGAGTCGTCTCTGTGTTGATCCCAATATTAATAAACTCTGATCCAAAGCTACAATTCTAAAAGGATGGAGTTTTATCTCCCTCGCCCCCACCTTTAATACTGAATGTAAATTGGCCCACTGTACATTCCCAGATCAAGCTCAGAGCTCAATTTAGATTTGTGCACATTCAAAGTTCTTAAAGACCTAGGCTCTATTCAAATGTGAGGTTTTCACTGCACACACAGCCTTAATCAAAAGTAGAGCTGTATAGAATGGTTTAAATTTAATCCAAATCTCGGTGAATTTCATGAATCTGCCTGCTGCAGCTTCACGGGAGTGGACTCATAAATGCCATTTCTGCGTTTATGCATGATGGGGCGCGGTGCCGCTGCATGGGCTCCACGGCAAATGCCCAGGGTTTTCTCTTCCTTCGTGCGATTTTCAAAGCGGGAGCAACATAAAACTCATCTTATTGATTGATAATGGGTAACAGAGTATGACTTTTCCTTAAGCAGGCTTCAGTAGTAACTAGCGTGGTCCATGGGCCACATCTAGAAATTTGAAGATCCAAAAAAGACAATATGTGTGCAATAACAAATAATGTGCTGTGTGTGTGTGTGTGTGTGTGTGTGTGTGTGTGTGTGCGCGCACGTACACCTAGATGGTGGGGGATGGGGGCCTGGGGATGGAAAGGGCTTCAAGGAGGAGAAAATAAAGTCGTCGTCAACTAAAAAACTTAGGATGCTATTTCACACTGCAGTGGACCTTTTCATCTCACACAGGGAGAAAGTACTGAAATGTATGTAGGTTTTAGAAGTTTGAAAATATAACAGGCAAAATGCAGCCAATTTGAAATTTTAGTATTCAATTAAACATACTTCTGCCATCTCTTCTCATACTATATCTAAAAAAGTCAAATACAAGTCAAGGGCTATTTGTCAAGGAGTTACACAGGAAAATTGAACTTTAAAAAATCACTTAACCCTTGTGTATTTAAATAGCTTTTAATATTCCAAATGGAAACTAATTTTTAAGAAGGAATCGACTTATGAAGGAAGACACACACAGGACAATGGAAAGAAATGGAATGGGTAAGGAATGGCTTTTTACTTGAACAAAATGAAACGTTTTCATGTTACACACACCTGTAGACTGGCCCCAAACAGTTCTCTGATGGGGGCAACAACAGCATTTAGTTGGCAATTTGAGTAGCTTCCTCAGCACCCACCCAGTGCCCATGCCCTCAGTGAGATCTCTCATTTTATGTTCTTAGAGGTACCCTCTGCTCAGTTTTCATTTCCTCTTCCCACTTCCCTGTGAGTCCCCCATAATGGCATTGACAGACCAATAGCCTGAGCCTTGTTGTGGACTGGAGAACATCACCGAGTCCTCACCTGCATCACACGCACTGTGTTCTAATCAGGGAATACCTGTGGCCGTCCCTTCTCCCCTTATCTCTGCACAGCAAGTGTTACTTTGTCTTATGCCAGACAGAAGTGGTAAAAATGAAATCTAATTGGGAAATTTTTTCTCTTAATTAAATATGTGCGTTTAAATCAGATTTATCTCTGTATATAAAGAGCCAGGGTCTGTAATGTCAAAAACGACCAAAGGCTCGACCGAACACCGGAAGTCAGTCCTGCAGTCAGTGCTGCGGGTGCCTCAGTGACCCAGCACTGACTGCCAAGGGGGCTGCGATCAGGCCCAGAGAGAAAAGTAGGTCTGATTGCAGCCTCCATGGCAGTCAGTGCTGGGCCAGTGTCACAGAAGTCAGTCCTGGCAACCCAGCACTGACTGCTGCGCTGCAAGCGCCTCAGTGACCCATCACTGACTGCCAAGGGGGCTGCGATCAGGCCTGGAGAGAAAAGCAGGGTCCGGTCGCAGTCCCCATGACAGTCAGTGCTGGGTCAGCGTGGCGGAAGTCAGTCCTGCAGTAAGTGAACATAGGGTCAATTAATATTAAGTGAACATAGGGTCAATTAATATCTCTTTGAAAGGAGTTGAGAATATAAAGTACAGTGTAGAGCAATTGCTTACATTATTTCACATAAAACTCTTTTCAACTAAGATATTTTTCTTTATTTAAAATGTATCTTTATTGTTGAAAGTATTACAGATGTCCCTTTGTTTTAGTTATTTTTTTTTTCCCCCATTGATCTCCTCCACCCTGCACCCGCCCCTACAGGCCTTCGCCAGACTATTGTCTGTGTCCATGGGCTATTCCTATCTAATAAATAAAAATCTAGAAAGATTTAGAGAAAAGAAAATAAACGATATGCCAGGTAAATATTGAACAGAAAAGCTGAAGTTGCTGCATGAATACTGGATACAGGCTTGAAGCCAAAACACAACTCGTGAGATATAGTCATTGTAACATAACAAAAGGTTCCTTTCACTAAAGAGATAAGGTGGTTCCCAATACTTATACACATAATAGAACAGTGTGGGGGTTCTGAATGAGCCTCACCAAGATGTGTCTCAGTGGTATGCAGATTTTTGAGCTAAGGGCAATTTTAGCTTCAGGCTCAAGTAAAAATTCTGCCCCTCCCTTTAACTACCTAAAAAAATTTGAATTAGAAGCCTTGCCCATAATAAGACATTATCCTATATAATAAAAGGCTAATATGCAAATAGACCAAACAGCAGAACAACCGGTCACTATGACATGCACTGACCACCAGGAGGAAGATGCTCAATGCAGGAGCTGTCCCCTGGTAGTCAGTGTGCTCCCACAGGGGAGCGCCATTCAGCCAGAAGCCGGGCTCATGGCTGGCTAGCGCAGCAGCGGTGGTGGGAGCCTCTCCTGCCTCTGCAGCAGTACTAAGGATGTCCCCTGAGGGCTCCCAGACTGCGAGAGAGTGCAGTCCAGGCTGAGGGACCCCCCCTCCGAGTGCACAAATTTTGTGCACCGGGCCTCTAGTTGGATTATAATTTACATAAAGTAAAAATCACCTCTTGAAGTGTAAGGTTCCCTGAGTTTTGACCAATGTTGACAGCTGTGTAATTACTACTGTAATCACAACACAAAACATTTTCATCAAACCCAAAATGTCCCCTCATGTCCTATATAGGCATTCCTGCCCCCATCCCTAACTCCTGGCAACCAATAATTCAATTTCTTCACAGGTTTGCCTTTTCCATAAATGTCACCTACAGAATTGTACACTTGGTAGCCTTTTGTGTCTGGTTTCTTTTGAGATTTACCACACTGTGTGTCTGTGTGTAGAACCACAGCTCTCCTGATTTTATTCTAGCTAAGTATTGTTACTTGCATGCATAGAACAAACTCTGTTTGTCCATTCCCCAGTTGATGGACATAGGGGTTGTTTCCACATTTTGATTCTTATGAATAATGCTGTCACAAACATCTGTGTCCAAGTGCTTATGTGCATGTATATTCACTTCTCTTGGTAAATACTTAGGAGAGAAATGACTGGGCCGTGTGGTAAGTGCATGTTTAACTTTTTAATAAACTGCCTAGCTGTTTCCCAAGCTGATTACATCATCTTACATTCCCCCAGGAGCCTATAAGAGTCTTGATTGATTCATATTTGCTAGAAGTTGCTACTGTCCATTTTTCTCCCACTTTTTTAGACATCCTAATAGATGGATAGTGGTGTCTCATTGTGGTTTAATTTATGTTTTCATGATGACTAATGTTGAGCACTTTTATAGGCTTATTAGCCTTTTTTTTTTTTTGTGCTAAAGTGTCTATTCACATCTTCTATTGATTTATTTAAAGGGCAGTTTTATGTTCTCAGTAAAATCAAGTGCAAGGTACAGACTTTCCTCACATGCACAGCCTCCCCCATTAACAATATCCCCCACCAGCTGGTACATTTGTTACATCAATGAACCTATGTTGACTAATCATGGTCATCCAAAGTCCAGAGTTTACATTAAGTTTCATTCTTGGTGTTAAACTTTCTATGGGTTTGGAAAAATGTATCCATCATTATCGTGCCATACAGAGTAGTTTCACTTCCTAAAAATCCACTGTGTTTCTCTTACTTATCCCTCTCTACCTCAACCCCTGGCAACTACTGATTTTTGATCTCTCCACAGCTTTGCCTTCTCCAGGATGTCATAGAGTTGGAATCACACATTATGTAGCCTTTTCAGATTAGCTTCCTTCACTTAGCAATTTGCATTTAAGGTTTCCCCATGTATTTCCAAGGACTGATAGCTCATTTCTTTATAGTGCAGAATAATATTCCATTGTCTGAATATACCACAGTTTATCTATTAAAGTTTATATCAGTTGTTGTTGAGTTGCAAGTGATAATATTTTCTCTATTGTTTTCAAATTCCCAACTCTGAAGGAGATACATTGGATATAGGACAATATCCTTATTTTGAAGTTAGCATTTATTTGAAACATGGATTCCAGTCTTTATCTGTGGTGTCATATGAGGAATGCTGCCTCACATTGCTGTGCTTTGGTGCAAAACTGGAGTTTTATAATATTTCCTCATTAATGAGGTAATGGATGTGAAATCTCCTGATGCTGTATCTGGTACCTGGTAAATACTTGATTGATTTTAGTTGAATATAAATATGAATTATATTTTTTATATTCTGTGTGTGTACTACATTTCTGAGATGAGGAAGAAAAAATGAAGAAAAGAAATGCAATTATCTGACACAAGATAAGTTAGTAGTGCTTTTTATTCTGTAATGTAATAACAAAGGGAAAGGGCAAGATAAGTGAATTTAATAAAATACTGTACAACATTGAGTGTTTGTATATATTAATGGTGTACTTAATGCATAAAATATTGTATATGTAGCAAACAGAGATAATTAATTTTATTCCCTATGAGACCCTGCTTTGTTTCTCTTGGCCGTAGTGTTTGCTAAGGCAGCTCCAAACGACCTTCCTTGTCGGTGAGAAAACACGTGGTTTGTTTTGCCTGGACAAATGAGGCCAATCTGCTAGTGTGCACTTGAGTTTTGTTTTTTTTCCTCAGAAAGTTGATCAAAGAAAACTTTTCAACAAAAGGATGTAACACTTTCTGAAGACTATCACGGAATAACATGTTCTGAGAAAATAATGGTTAAAACGTTGCATGAATGTTTATATTTTTTGGACATCTAAGGTATTTTCCATAATTCACATTTTCTGAAAACCACAAAACGGCTGAATGTGCTGGAATAAAAAAGTAGGCAGTTTATTCTGCTTCTTCTCTGATCACCACCAATATGGACAACAAAGGGGGGAGTATATTTCTATTAAAAACCATTTCTAAAGATCCTATTTTTCCTCAGGAATGGATAATGTAACATGCTTTATACATTATTGTGCATAAAAAACACCCAGTCTTTCCTCCTTACTCTCACACTATCCCACTCACAACACGCTGACACCAGATTGTGGGTTTCTCTCCACACCAAGCTATCCTACAACAGCTGCTGGGCGTTCTACAATTTAACTCATAGCATCAGATCCCACAGGTTAAAGGCTCAGTCTCACCAGAATGTACCCCCTTCAGATGCCAATTGCAAGTAGCTGATCCCCAGGTTATCCACATCGTCTGTCCAATTCAGCTACAAAACGGAGGTTCCCACAAACCTATTCTTGGGTTCAATTAATTTGTTAGAGTGGCTCACAGAACTCAGGGAAACACTTACTTATGTTTACCAGTTTATTAAAAGATATGATAAAGGATACAGATGAACAGCCAGATAAAGAGATACACAGATCAGGGTCCAGAAGGTCCCCAAGCACAGGAGTTTCTGTCCCATAGACTTGGGGTGCACCACCCTCCTCCGTGGATGTGTTCACTGACCTGGAAGCCCCCCTAGTCCCGTACTATTGTGATATTATGGAGGCTTTCTTACATGGGCATGATCAATTATTAACTCTATTTCCAACCCTCCTACCCCCTCTGGAGAAGTGGGGTAGGGATTAAAATTTCAACCTTCTAATGTCAGATGTATCTTTCTGGTGTCAAGCTTCCACCCAGGAGTCCACCCAGAGCCATCTCATTAGGGGAAAAAAAGATGCTCCTGGTGCTCTTATCGCTTAGAAATTTATAAAGGTTTTAGGAGTTCTGTGCCATGAACAGGAGAAAAATGACCATATACCAATTTCCCATGGCCCTCCGGTCCACACTGTCTTCCCTCACTTCCCCTGTCACTGTGTTCTGTTTCCTCACAAGCTGTTGAAGCCAGGGGATAGCCTGGGCATATCAGTGAGGCTGCAGGTGCCTATTGTCAACATAACATGAGTTAGCATGAAGTCAAGTTTCCAATGATGAAACTCATTTTTATGGCAGACATATTTACTATGCCTGGAAGAGTGGAACTTCTTAAATTAAATCCTTTAGGCTTAAATTTATCTGTCTCATCCCCCACCCCACCACCACCACCACCACCACCACACACACACACAGAAGGCGCACACATGCCTCTAAGTGCTGTGAAGCAGAGGCATGGCAGAGTTTCCAAAATACAAGAGAGGAAAAAATCTTAATTACCAGTAGATATAGAATAAAATCTAATTCTGAGGAAAATAATTAAGGCCACTTTTAGCCCATTGGCAATTGACAAATGGCTAATATTGCCTATTCCTGGCTGCTTTGGCCATTTGGATCATTAATTGCCTTTTTTCAATCTGTAGCTAAAGTCAGTTGTTTCCAAGTTAAAATAATTTACAAATGAATTATCATTCCCCTTCTCTGTATGCACTTAGTTACTGTATTCAGGTCACTGCAAATGTCTGTGTATTTGCTTGTTGACTAGAAAAGTAGAGGCCAAAGTTTATGCACTGCCTTCTGCTTTAGCACTGCATGTGTTATTCATTGTCATCCATTCATTAGTAAACACTGATTGGTTGCCAATTTGACGCTGGTACAGGCTGAGCACTAGGCATCCACAAGCCAACTACACACTTCCCTGTACTCAGGGATAAACAGTCACCAGTGTCATCCAACAGAACTTTATGTGATAATGTGAATGCTCTATATCCATGCTGTGCAATATGGTGGCCGCCAGCCAGGTGGCCACTGAGCACTAAAAATCTGCCTTGTGCAATGGAGAAACTGAATTTTTGTTTTTACTCTATTTTAATTAATTTCAATTGAATGACTAATGGGTATTGCACTGGTGGCTACTGTACTGGATATAGTATGTCTATACAGAGATATAGATAAGTCAAGAGGTAGCAGCCATTTGTGATAAACAATATGTGGTAGGCAGAATACATACCTGTTCCCCATTAAAAATGTGAATATGTTAGGTTACATGACACAGAAAAATGAAAGTTGTAGGTGAAATTAAAGCTGCTAGTTTGCTGACTTTAAGATGGGGAGATATCCTCCAAGTAAGTTTACTTCAAAGTGAAGTTCAATATAGACTAATAATGGACCCTGTACATGCCTCCTTCAGTATCCACATTCAATGTATCAGCACAGCCTCAGAAAATATTGGAATGTTAAAATGTGAACAAATCAGAGGGTTTCCTGTGGACTTCCCTCCCAAGGCAGGGCCCTATAATGAAGTACCACAGACTGGGGGATAAGGTGCTCATAAACAACAGACATTTATTTCTGACAGTTCTGGAGGCTGACATCCAAGATGAGAGCATGTCCTTCCAAAGGGCTTCTCCAGTGTCCTCACATGGCAGAGAGAGGGTAAGAGAGCTCTTTTGCCTCTTCTTAGAAGGGCACTGATACTAGTCATCAAGCTCCCTTGCATGACTGCAGCATTTCTTTAAGGCCTCACCTCCTGACACCATCATACCAGGAGTTAGAATTTCAACATATTAATTTGGGGGAACCCAAATATTTGGGCCATTGCACTCCTGAAGCACAGTTGTCATGGGGTCACAGAATGTTCCCTGGGCCCTTCCATGGATAATAAGTCTTGTAGAAGTTTTTTCCATTTAGTCAATTAATATTAGTTAAGCAACTCGTGTGTGGATTGTTTCAATAGCTATTGAATTAGATAAAAATTGACTCTATAATCAAAGCTTTTAAGTCACCCCCACAAATCCCCCATCTGTGAATGCAAGAGCTGCCCGCCCCTCACATTAAAAGGGAAGGAAACTTTTATACTGTGGACTGACCTTGTGACTTCCTTTGCCCAATGGCATGTGGTGTAGGTGACATTGTGGAGCTTATGAAGATGTCCAAGGTAAATTAATGAGCTATTAGAGGCCACTTGGCAAGAGGCAGCAGATAATGAGGGACCATCTTGATGTACCAG
This sequence comes from Eptesicus fuscus, assembly GCF_027574615.1. Classification (NCBI taxonomy): domain Eukaryota; kingdom Metazoa; phylum Chordata; class Mammalia; order Chiroptera; family Vespertilionidae; genus Eptesicus; species Eptesicus fuscus. The sequence continues at coordinate 85,829,321 of NC_072476.1, read as the reverse complement.
GTGCTGCTTAGCTCCCAGCTGGAGAAGCCTCATACGTGACATGGGATAAACCCTAGTGTGTTGATTGACAACTTATATATTGCTTCATTCTAAGCGCCAAGGTTAATATGATCACAAATCGATCTTTGAGAAGTATCTTCTACAGGTTGAAAACATCTCCCTCACAACGTGGAGGACATGTCGCGTTCATAGAACACCATTAATGACAGTGATTTTTTTAAGAGTAAAAATATCATATTCTTTATGTTTTTCCTTAAGAAAATTGTTGTTTTATGTTTATATTAGAAACTTGAACTGCTAGATTTCAATCTCCAGTGCAACCTGGGAATGAAAGGCTGTGTTTCACCCCAATGTCAGTTTATTACTAAATTAGAACTCAAACACCCAACAGCAGCTCTGCCCTGACTTGTGTGTGTGTGTGTGTGTGGGGGGGGGGGGGGGGGGGCGGGCGCTTCATTCAAGCTCCTAGCTGTCCCAGCATCTTAGTCGCCCCACTAGTAAATGGCAGTGAGGACCCGCGCAAGAAGTGAGGACTGCACTTGGATGTTTCCACATACATGCAAACTGCAAAGTGCTTTGAAAGTGCACATGGTACTGTGGACAATATATTCTTACATCTAAAAAGCATCTATTACAGATGCTATGCTGGATATTTGGTTGCAATACTGCTGAAATAGGTTTAGTTAAAATAGTGGCATAGAATATAAGAAAGAAACAAACCAGCAATGTAAGTAAAATCTTTTGAAGTGTCCAATAATAGCTAATAGAGTAAAGGAAAACCAAAACCTCTGTGAGCTAAGGTTTCACCGTCAGGGCAAGGTTGGGCCCCAGGCCATCTTGGCAGATTCCAAAATGGGATTTTAAATACTTTTACTCAATTGGTTGGTGGACAGAGGGGTGATAAACTTCTTTAAGTGAACTATCTCCAAGTTGAGTGCCCTTTCATTATAACGACTTCCATGGAAGTTTCCAGAAGCCAAATGCTTTTTCCAGATGCCACACCCTATCTAGAAATGATCCCAGCCATCCTGCATCAATGTCACATACACTGCTATGAGCTGCAGTGTGTCCCTAAGGAAGTCCTAACCCCCAGTATAACTGTGTGACTGTATTTGCTGTAAGGAAGTAATTAAGGTTAAATGAGGTCATTGAGGTGGGGCCCTGATAGGATAGGATTATGGTCCTGATAAGTAGAGATACCAAATCTATTTCTCCCTCTCTCTCTCTCTCTCTCTCTCTCTCTCTCTCCTTCATATATATATATATATATATATATATATATATATATATATATATATATGGACACAGTAAGAAGGCAGCTGTCTACAAGCCTGGAAGAGGGTTCTCAGAAGGAAACAAAACTGCTGGATCTTGATGTTTGACTTCTGGCCTCCAGAATCCTGAGAAAACAGATTAACAGATTTCAGATTTCTGTTGTCTCAGCCCCCGAATCAGAGATATTTAGTATGGCAGCCCAAGCAGATTAAGGCAGATTTCACTAAATTCTTAGAAAGTCTCTTTGCAACTGACTGTGATTATGTTATTGAAATTCCTCTCTGGTATCCCTAGGCTGCTCCCCTTTGCTTTTACAATGTGTTGATATGCATCCAAATATAATACAACTCTCAAAACGTTAAAGGAATAAATCAGTATACAAAAAATAGATATTTTAAGGCAGAGTCAATTTTATATCAAGGGTTTGTGTCCCAGACACACAGCTATAGTGAAGGGTGATTTTTCTTTCTTTAAAAATAAACCTGCATTTTAATTTGAAGAAAAGTTTGGTTTAAGTTGTTTTCTTTACTTTATTTAACCTGATGGAACCTGCTCTTTTCTGCTTCATAACACTTTTTTATAATATTGCATTTTATTCAGCAGACTTTTTTCCAGAAAGCAAGACTTGATTTAGTATTTTCTATTTCTGCAGCAGACACCCGGAAGAACATTGGGCATGGTGTTTACTTTGGGGACAAAAAGCCTCAAATAGGTAATTAGACAAATTCCCTTAAACACACACACACACAACACACACACACACACACACACACACACACACACCAATTTTCCACCAAGATCCATTTTCATATAGAAAAGCCAACTAAACCTTAAAACAATGCTCTAGTGTTCAGTTCCTCCTTGTGCATAAATGCAGCACAGCCTGTAGGAAAACACCTCCCAGGAACAGAGGTGCTCAGGTACTCAGGACAACCTAAAACAGAAAGCAGGGGTGGCCATGAAGTCTCTGCCTGCATTTAAATTTCACCCCATCACTTGTTGCTGTGTGACCTTGGGTAACGCTCTTAACCTCTCTGAGCCTCTATTTTATTTCCACATCTGGAAAAGGAGATCCATCCCTCCCTCACAAGGTCATCATGATCAAATGAATTAATATATGTCAGGTGCTTCTAACAACATCTGTGGTGTGGCAATTGCTCTCAGGGTTTTAGCAATTATCACTCTTTGATCTATGGCAAGAGAACCGATTAGGTCAATGGCTCCCTATCCCTGTGAGAAAGAGTTCTTAGAAAATATCCTGGCTGTTCTGCCATACCCTCCAGAATACCCTGCTATGACTCTCTTGCCTGCTTCTGTCTCGTTCACTCACCTCTGGCCATATAGGCCTCCTTTCTTGTTCTTGAGCACCCCAGGTTTTCAGGACTCTGAGCTGTACCCCCTCCTGGAACACTCTCCTCCGGTGAGAGCACCACCAGCTCCCTCTTCCAAGTCTCCACTCCAATGGCACCTGCTCCATGGGGCCAACCCCAACCACACTACTGAAAATAGCAACATCCATCCCATACTTTCCATTTTTCTGACTTGGTACTTTTCAATTGCCAGCACCTTGTTTTATTGACATTTAAATTCAGTTCATAGTTGATGTCTATTGTGTCCCTTAGCTATGAAGCAAGCTCCATGTACCTTCATTGATGCTTCTTGAGGTACATAGTAGGCAGGTGATACATATTTTTTTGATAAATTGATAAAGTTAATATCTCAAAAGGCAAAAAGGTATTTATAACTCACTTAAGTTTGGGAAATGTAATCAAGTCTCTGTAATTGGGGACTCTGTTAACCATCCGGAATATTGCCTAGTGCTGTGAAGGAATCTTTGGGCATAAGTGTGTTTTGAGGAGACTCAGGTCCCCGACCCATGGTTCCCCCTTCTCCAGCCATCCAGAGGAGCCACACTGAGCCTCCTTCCTTACAAGCTCTCAGCTCTCTCCATAGAAGTTCACTTGACTTATCTGTGGAAGAAATTGGATTATTGTCCCTGCTTGTTCATGACTCATTTGGGACTGGCCTGATGTCACACTGCACTCCACATCCAGTTGTCTTCCAGTGGGGCCAGGAGATGGGGGCCACTCCTCTGCCACCTTGACGGTGACCCTGCAGGTGTGGACAGTGCAGAGGGGAAGGGACAAGGTGCCCTGAAGCCTGAGGTCAGACAGCAAACTCCACGTCAACTTTTCCAGAAACAGAGCAGCTATTTTAAGGACTGATTCTTGTATATCTCTGATGTGGTATCATCCATCAGAAAGAATAGTGTGTGTGGCATTAGGCTTAACCATGGTCCCAACCTTATATATAGAAATAAACTGAATAGCATGCCCTTTCATAGCAAATCTTTAGCTACTTTTATTTTCTCCTCTAAAACTCCAATCCAGCACCCTTGATAAATGTTGCAGCAGAAAAAAAAAGCAAAAAACAGATACTGAATATGATTTTAATCATAAATATTTTCTGATGTACCCATGGGGGAAATCTTATATAACTTTGTATTTTTGTATTAATTGGCTTAGAGTTGAATATTTATAATGCAAGCATTTTTAAAGAACCTAGCAAAAGATATTGGAAAAATCATGCATTTGCTGCCCGAGCATTTGATAATGTGCTGTTTCTCTACTGGGAACAGTGTATTATCAGAGCGAAAGACTGAATGAGCTAAATTGCTAGATTAAGAATTTTGAATCACTGACTCTTGAGAAAAGGAAGAGTTTTTATTGTGAGGTCAGCCAGCAAGGAGACAGGAGACAAGTCTCAAAGGTGCCTCCCAGATCCAGGGTTTGGGGTGAATTTGTAATGGTTTCAGCACCAGATCTTCCTGGACAGCAGACCTTTCTTTCTGAATAGATTCCAGAGCTCAAGGTCAGCTCATGTCCTGTGGATCTGTAGGCAGTGGAGGGGGCATGGTGGGGAGATAAGTGAGGGGTTCACAGTATTATCCATGAGTGGGGTACACTTTGATTCCTTGTCTTGTTAGAAACAGGATTGAACCAGATTGATCTCATTCTGTGGTTGCAAAAGAATTTAAAGAGGTCATATAATGCAATGTGACGTTGTTGTTTTTTCAATCTACATTTAATCAAAACTCACCTTGAAACTCCAGTATGTTAAACTTGACTGAAATAATATATCTTGGGTAAAATTATCTCAACCAGATGTCATCTCAACATTCTAAGGGCTCTATATTTTCTAGCCCAAGGTCAATGTTAAATATTGGCCACTATTAAAAACCACAAATGCCTTCAGGATATGGAGATTTGGGGGAGATTCCACCGCAGTCTCATAGCTCTAAAGCTGAGAACTGTCCTATGAATGTGGAGATGAATTGAGAAATACTGCCTGTACGTTGAACATGTTATCCTTAGGGTACACACATGGCATGCAGACCATATTCTGTTTGCCAATAAAAAGGAAGCAGCTCTTCCTTAGCACCCACTGGAGAACACCACAGAGGGGTCAGTGCAGGAGACCTGCGGAGATTCAGTGATTGAAACTGGTTCCTTGGGCTCTAAAATGTCGATGGGTGCCTGCTATCAGGGGCAGCAAGGCTAAACACTGATGAAAATCAGAAGCCAGCCACTTCTGTAGCAGAGGGTGACTCCAGGCCTGTGGGATGGCATTTCAGGAAGACTCAAAAGGGTTGGTGTGATTTTTCCCCCCTCTCCTGAATTCAATTTAAACAAAGCAAAAGCCACCCTGTATCTGTGTTTCTGGCAGTGGGGCTGCCACTGTTTATCAAGTCAGGGCAAATCCAATTAGCTTATGGCCTACCTCGCAACCTTCTGAACCTGTGCCGCTTTGAGAAACTCAACAGTCTCTGCCAATATCTCATTTCTCCCGAGGCTGATAAGATCAGCTGAAGATATTCAATGGGCTGCTTTTCACTTCAGCCCTGGCTCCTCATCCCCGCCAGCAGCAAGGAAGCACAGTGGCCAGATCTCATTTTCCTACATGAAATAGGATGGCAACTCCAGGGCCTGGAGAGCGTGCTGGGACCATGCGGACGGGCCCCAGTGCTGGTGACAGGGCGGCCTGATCCCCCTTATCAGGGCTGGCCCACAAAGGCAGCCGGCCCTGGTGATTAGAATTCCTGGGTGCGCAGCATCAGGCCTATTTCTGTCACACAGACAGATTGAGGCTTTCACTCAGGCTCGCGAATGAGTGACACATGGCCCGACCGGGAGGACAACATTGTTATTTGAGTTAAGAAATCAATTTGTATCAAATGTACACTGTAATTTATTTGTTGGCTTTGAAGGGAACCGAGCTGAGATAAATGGGCGCGGGCTGCCTCCTTTCCCCCCTCCGCCAGCTGATAAAGTTCTTCTGAAGCCCCCGATAGCTCCAGTCACAGCCAAAGTGACAAACATGTTTAAAGTTGCACAGTGATCTTTAAATCTCAAAAAGAACACCTTGTCGGACATGATAGAACATTTTTTACCTTTTCCCTCTATCTGTCAGAAAGCTGCTGTGACACATTGCTTTAGTATTTTTGCTGACATTTTCTTTATCAAGCACATCTGTTTGTGGTCGAAAGATGCTTATTCCTATTTTCTTCAATCTACAGCAGGCTAAGAAACTGCCGAAGGAGGGAAGCAGGGAGCCAGCGGTCCCAGCACCACACTCACAAACCTAAGGTGCCTCCTCTTGTTTGGGGTTTTCAAATGGTGATGGTGTTTTAAAATCATCATATTGTTAAGCTTCTGTTTGTCATTATATCTCTTTTCTTTCCCTCCTCCTCCTTCTTTTCCCCCTCCTCCTCCTTCTCCTCCATCACATTGGTCTCCATCTTCATTTCCATCACCATCTCCATTCTGGTGATAACTCTGAATCAAGAAATGTTCATTTAAGCACAGTTTTATTACATCTGTGTACATTATATACTACTAAGCAAGGGTATAAATCTGAATGACTATTAAGATGTGAGTTAATTAAAAAATACAATATACATGATATATAATAATTATGAAAACCTGGTAGCATATGGAAGTTAATTGCTAAGCTCAGAGCTGAAATCTGCAAAGACATTCTCAATGTATTGATTCCTTATTGTGAAACCAAATTGTTTTTAGCTTGAACTTGCTGTGTTCTTGATTAGTACCCTGACCATGCCCAGACATTGTTTTGAGATACATAAGTTTCAGTCAAAATCTCGTGTGCTCGGGAAGTGACAGGAAAACCTGAATGAGAAGAGTTAAAGTTATTGTTTAAACAATGTGCCACAGTTAGCATGTTGTTTATGGCAGTTCTCGGGATAGATAGATAATATGTAACACAGGACCAAGAAGATGGACTTGAAGAAGAAGAAACATTGAAAATTGACATTTATAGGATCCTGGAACAGTTTAGAGTATTTGTAATTTAAAAAAAAATACTTAATTAAAAGTTTTACATTTTATTCTGGATGGTAAAGAACTGACAGGCATTGTTATAATACAAAATGCTTCATTCTCCAGCAGAGTTTAATTTAGATAAAGCCAGGCCTACTAAATGTGCTGATGCTGTGGGCCGGTGCAGGCTCCAGAGTCCTTGCAGAACAGTGTTTGGAGGGAGCTGGGTGAGCCCAGCAGCCACTCTTGGAATCACATTCCTCCCAAAAGGGTTTCAGGCTCAAGTGCTCCTGGGAATCTGTAGACTATGTGCATGCCTTTGACCACCTAGCAGAGACATGTGACCCCATCAGAGTTGGCCAAGTGGTTGTGGGAGCTGGGCATAGACCCTGCCCAAGTGGCCTTGAATCCCCAACCCCATGGGCACCAGCCACAGTGTCTGCAGCCACACCGAGAAACACGTGCACTGTACACTTGTCTCCCTTCCATCCATCTGCCTGCAAGTTCAGAAGATGCTCCGAGTAAAAATGACTTTTAGTGTTGAAAATCATTTGTTACAAAGGATTTCACAGAAAGTCAACCGAGAAGGGGATTGTAGGAGGCAAAGGTATAAGCAGGGACTGTAAAGAGTGTACATCCATCCAAGGTGAGCTGGCTTGGATCTCAGATAGGAAGCCCTGCCCCACGGGATGGGACTGGGCTACTGGGCTGATAGTGCAGAGGGTGGTGGTGGTGGTGTGTGTGTGTGTGTGTGTGTGTGTGTGTGTGAAACAGAACTACTCCTGCAGGAACTTTATAAGCAATTTGGAAAAAAGGTTTTCAGTCACTCCCTCATTCTTGCCCCTACCATGGTTTAATGAGAATCTACTGTGTCATTAAGTCATAGTTATTGACAGCCTATTAATTCATCTCTCATCTACTATAGTTCTCATCACATTATTTTTCTATCCAATTAGAACATGTTTCTTGGAAAACAGAGAAGAGATCTTATTCACTATCTTATACTAAATACGTGCTATACTCCCCTTTGCCAGAATAAGTATCAACACATGAAAGAAAAGGAGGGAAGGAAGGGAAGAAAAAAAGATATTCCCATTAAAAACAAAACACAAGAATTGGATATCTTCCATAAAGAACACAATGTTTAAACAGTCCTTAATCACAGTTCTTTTAAAATATAATGGAAATATGATGGGTCTTATTAATATATACATCTGGCCAAAACCGGTTTGGCTCAGCGGATAGAGCGTCGGTCTGCGGACTGAAAGGTCCCAGGTTCGATTCCGGTCAAGGGCATGTACATTGGTTGCGGGCATATCCCCAGTGGGGGATGTGCAGGAGGCAGCTGGTTGATGTTTCTCTCTCATTGATGTTTCTAGCTTTCTATCCCTCTCCCTTCCTCTCTGTAAATAAATATATAAATAATATATATATATATATATATATATATATATCTGTTACATTGTTTAAAAGTTTCATGATACAAGTTTTAAAATATCTGAACCTTATCTTCTCTATCTTTTCAAAAACTCAAAACAATTGCGTCCATATTTTGAAGATCATCAGCAAAAGGAAAAAAATATTTCATTCAAAATGACCTACTTGTCGTAAGTATACATATTTCAAAATTAAATCTGTGCAGAAGTCTATATTTTAATGTGTGTTAGTCTTCATTGACATCATGGACACAACATTTTTATCCAGTGACCTTTTTATACTGAGTTTTATTCTACTGAGTAACAATGAATTTCAATGAAATGTGTATACACCAGGTGTGGGTGAGCACAAGTCTGTTTGGGAGCAGATCGAACTTGTGTGGCTTGCTTTACAAGACTTGGGGTGTGACGAGGGCCATGATTTCCTGGAAAGTTAAACAGTCCTGTGTCCCAGGCTCACTTTAATGGGAAGAGTTATTTGTCTCCTGAGCCTACATCCTAGTGATCCCTGGTCCCACTGGGACTAATCACATCATGTTCAGAGCCCTGCAGAGTGCCGGGGGGCTGCTATAAGGGGACTCTGAAATGTCTGACTCTGCCTACTTCACAAGATAGTTGTGGGAGTCAAATAGAAGTAAAGCTCAAGTTATTGATGCCAACATCTGTCGCTATGGCTCAGCTCTTCCTGCCTGCCAGGCTTCTTCACCATTACTAGGTTCCCAGTAGATGTCTCCACGCCCATCCTGTGTTCATCCTTTGCAAACATCCAGTCATTGGAACAGTACCTGTCCAGGCCATCCCTGTGGTCCCAAAGATGCATCTTACACATCTGCCTGCAGCAACTATTACTGATTATGAAGGAGGAAAGCCAGGCCTTCTAAATTCAAGCCAAACCTAGTCAAGTAGGTGCAGAACCAAAATGATGAAAGCACTGCTTTGGTGGACATCTGCCTTTTTTAAATTTAAATTATTTATTGTTTAAAGTATTACATGAGTCTTCTCCCCCACTCCTGCTGCCATTGACCTCTCCCCAGCTACTCCCACCCCCAGCACAAGCCCTCACCCCACTACTGTCTATGTCTATTGGTTATTCTCATATGCCTGCATACAAGTCCTTTGGTTCATCTCTTAACCCCTCACCCCCTGCCTTCCCTCATAGGTTGGACAGTCTGTTCAATGCATCTATGTCTCTGGTTCTATTTTTGCTCATCAGTTTATGTTGTTCATTATATTCCACAAATGAGTGAGATCATGTGATATTTATCTTTCCCTGACTGGCTTATTTCGCTTAGCATAATGCTCTCCAGTTCCATCCATGTTGTTGCAAATGGTAAGAATTCCGTCTTTTTTACAGCAGCTTAGTATTCCATTGTGTAGATGTACCACAGAGATGCAAATCAAAACAACAATGGGGTACTGTCTCACATCTGCCAGAATGGCTATTATCAACAAATCAACAAACAACAAGTGCTGGCAAGGATGCAGAGAAAAAGGAACCCTCTTGCACTGCTGGCGGAAATGCAGATTGGTGCAGCCACTGTGGAGAACAGTATGGAGTTTCCTCAAAAAATTAAAAATGAAACTTCCATTTGACCCAGTAATCCTACTTCTAGGAATATATCCCAAGAAAACAGAAATACCACTCAGAAAGGATATATGCACCCCTATGTTCATAGCAACACAAATTACAATAGCTAAGATTTGGAAACAACCTAAGTGCCCATCAGCAGATGAGTGGATTAGAAAACTATGGTACATCTACATCTGCCTTTTTTGATGGCTGCCCAGCAACTGCTGATCTAGTATCTTATATTTGGGGATTTTCTTACATTATGCATTTACCTCCACAAAGTACTGGTGGGAACTTGATTTCTCAAACTGTCTTGCAACTGGGATGCTGCCCTATGAGAAAGGCTACCCAGTTAGATGTTCCATAGGGGCTGCAGTTTAGAAGGGAGCCCTGGGAACAGGAGGCCTCCATTGGGGAAGAAGCAAGAATGGCTATTAACCATTTATAGAGTGGCAATGGTGGCAGTTATGGGGCCTAATGACCAGCATCTTGGTGTAAGTTTAACCATTGAGCATTCTGGGTTCTCCAGGGTCTGTATGATGCCTAATAACCTTGAATAAATGCCATTTTCTGATTTAGGTGGCTGCCGTGGGTTCTGCCACTTATAACTAATTATAATTTGCAAGGTAGAAGCTGAGCCAGAGGTTTAGGATTCATCACAATCTCAATCATTGAATCATCTCATGTGCCTCCATTCCAATGCTCAGGGTCCCCTTCCTTCTTGGTCAAAGTTCCAACTTTCACACCAGTTCCCAGGGCAGGCTGTGAATTCAACTGGCCTTGTCATTTGTCAACCCATGGGTTCAAACTTTGAGCTCGCTTTTGGATTATTTAGCCTTGATTCAGCGTGAGGACAAGGGGTCTATTAGTACAGACATATAGTCCCTGGTTCTCTGATGGGGCTTTGAGCCACCGACTTGAGAACCTGAGCTCAGAATTTCTTTCTTCCGTTCCCAGCACAGCCTAAGTAGCCAGCCCATTCCCCATGCCCTCATGCCTGGCATGTTGTTCTTTGACAGAGCCACTTGGTACCCCAGTCCTTGCCTTCAGTGGTCACCTCTCTTCAGGGACCACAGGTATCATTTATTACTGGAGGGCATACCTGCTCTTCATAATATCAAGTGTTAAATACCTTCAAGACCCCAGGAAACTAACAACACAAACTCCCTATTTTCTTTTTCCCAATGGCTAGTTACCTGCAAAGCAAACCATGTACACCACCATTAGGATTCTTAGATGTAAGAGCACCATGCCCTCTAGCCAGTTAGAGCAGGAAAGAATCCACTAGGTGAGAGTTGGGCACCTACAAGAATAACACACATAATCCAGCCTCAGGTTGGATGTTTCAACCTCACACACCCTCTGATAAAGGCCCCAGAGACCCTGTTTTAACAGAAATGCTTTGTCCAAGGGGTGGAGCATTACACTCAGGCTAGTCTTTGGTGCTGAGTTTGACAGGCTAACTCACTGAAGAAAAGGGGAGGAAAGAATAAGGATGCAAATGTAACACCTTAATCAACAAAGAAATTTAAAAAAAAGAATAAAAAGCTAGTATTCTAGGCAACCAGTCCCTTCAAGAAGGCCAATGCCAGCTTGCCTTTCTCTGGGGAGTAAAGGTCTGCGAAATACTGAGCTGGGGAATCTTGAAAAGCTGGGACAGAAGGACCCTCTGATTCCTAAGTGAAAAGAGGCACCAAAAGGGGAAAAAGTGGCTAAAATCAAAAGGAAGAAGCTTCACCCACCAAACTTTTCCCAGGTAGCCTCAGCTCTTTCCCAGTTATGATGCCAAATTAAAATCTCCCCAATGTATGCAAAGATAAACCTTCAAGTTCCAGTGGGAAACGTTGAAGCTTGGAGTACTGTCTGCAGCTGGCGCTGGCGGTGCCTCCTCCGAAGGCAAGCCAGACCCCTGTTTCCCATCACACACTCCTGTCAGTCCCTCCACCAGGGGACCCGTGTTTCCTTTCCCTGCACGTCTCTTTCACTCTTCTAAGTTGTCTTTTAAAGAGAAGCATGCTGTCCTTATTATAATCTCCACAAAGTTTGGCTATCCTTTTTATTTATTTTCTTTTTTTGCTTCCCTGAGTCTCAGGGGATTGACCGCTCATTCTTCCCCTTTCTGCCAGAGCTTTGGGGCTTTCCCTGGTCAAGAGTCAACACGAAAAGGAGCTTCTTAAAAATTGGTTCACAGCCATTTAGGAAAGGGAAAGATAAAACCGGCGAGCGGAGTGTTGCCTGTCATTGGATGGCAACAGTGTCACCTGTTTTGAATCAGCCGTGTTTGTCACCGATTCAAAGCTGGAGATCTAATGAGTCTTCCAGAGCTTTGCACACACACACACACACACACACACACACACACACACATACACACATGCACACCCGCGTCTCAGCTCCCGCTTTCTTCTTTCTTACAGATTTCCCTCTTCGCACTTAAAACAGAAATGCATTTGCTCTGAGAAATCGCTGACAGCAAAACTTGCTTTGTCAAGGCGGGAAAGTTGCTTGCCTCCAGGCTGTGAGCAGCAAGGCACACGGGGACACGTGGCTGGGCTGCTTTCATGGCCTCCATAGTTTCCTGCATCTAAAACCAGCCCAGCCAGCCAAGGGGAAGGGGTGTGGGCAGCAGGCTCTGTGCTCTGCAGGAGGGAACTTCAAAATGCACTGTTAACGAAGAGACCAAGTTCTAGGGCACCCTGAGGGGTCCCCACAGGTGTGTGCTAACAAAATAAACCTGAATGCACATCAAACTGGTACCATCTATGGTTGACTACCTGGAAAAAAATAGTCCAACAAAACCAAAAGGATATGATGTTTTGTGGTATTTGTCTTATTAAGAGAATCATTGAAGATGAAATCACATTATAATATGCAGCATTAATATAATTAACACATTTTTGAAGTCAAAGAAGCAGCCTAGTTTGGAGCTTGTTTTCTTCTATTTGGCCTAGGGTATAAGCCAGTATTACAACTGATCTTTATTTGATGCATCTCATTTAAGCCAGGGACACCAGCTCTACTTGGATCAGAAAGTCCCTCCTCTGATCAAGACACGAAATATATGAACAAGAACAAAAACAAACAAAAAAAGAGTTTAACTGTTGTCATTTAATCCGAAGTATGTGAGATACCAATTTCCCCATCAAGTCATATTTATGGAGAAGCTGCCCTTCTAACTGGTGTTCGTTTTCATTCATCCATGGCGTATGTGGGTTGAATAAACTCACCTGCAGGGATATGTAGAAGGTGGATGTAAATGGCATAATATAAGACATTGCAAAGAATATAACCACTTGGGACTTCAGAGCATGGATTAGCCTACAAAGTGATAATACCGGTGGTATGGCCATTAGGCAAGAGTATGCAAATCCCCTGAGAAGCAGGGCCTCCCCCACACCTTCCACCCTATTCTAGGATGTGAGAAACCACTGAGATTTGGGGTTGTTAGTCACAGCAATAATGCACTTTGATGGAGGCAAAGAATGACAGTAAGCTGACCTTGGAGTGGGGCTCAACAGCATTGTCCCCCAGGCATGGGTCTTCTGAAAGATGGGTCTATTTTGGACCTTCCAGGTTTCTGTCCAGGGCATCTGCCAACATTTCTTTAAAATGTTGACCTGGTCTGTCCCCTGAGTGTCGGGCTGCCAGTGCAGTACTTGGGGGCTGGTTGGTGGCCTGATTCCTGCGTGGAATGCTGCTACGATAGATCCTGGCCTGCCACACTTTTCCTCTGTGACAAATAGTGAAGAACTAAAGCTCTCCAAGAATACGCTAACCAATCCCTTTAAAAATGTAGCTACAAGCCAAATGTATTGGAATCTGTCATGTGTTGGTATATAATCCAGACTACAGTATCACATCATATGACAGTTCCACACAAAGAAAGGAAAGGAATGAGTCACAAAGGTTCAGATTAAGAAATCAGAGCTTTATAAGCCAACAGATAATAATTACCAGTTGGACTTTTAACTTTTAGCACAATTTTACCAAACTCCAAAGTTGCTAGTATTTACCCACATTAAAAAAAAAAAAAATTCTAAATCTACCAATTTAGCAGTAAAATAATTTCCAAGATAATTATATAGAGATGTTAACTCTTTATAAAAATATAAGGAGAAAAGGTTATCCAGGTTTAGGAATAATTATGTAGGAGGCAAACACACGCTCTTTGTTATCATTAGCCCCTGAAGTTGTTTATTGAGGAATTTTTATTCTAAATGGTGTAAATTAGAGGAAAAAACATTTCTTCCTACGGCATTTTCTTGTTGAAATACATGTATGTTACAGTTGAGGAAACCAAGGTTCAGAGAAACTATCTAGTTGAGACATGGTTCCCCAGAAAGGAAGAGGCTCAGTGGTCATTTGAGTAAAGGTCTGAGTGACCACAGCCCACTGCCATCATTTTTTAAAAATATTTTTTTATTGATTTCAGAGAGGAAGGGAGAGGGAGAGAGAGATAGAAACATCAATTATGAGAGAGAATCATTGATTGGCTGCTTCCTGTATGTCCCACACTGTGGATAAAGCCCGCAACCTGGGCATGTGCCCTGACTGGAAATAGAACCATGACCTCCTGGTTCATAGGTTGATGCTCAACCACTAAGCCGTGCCAGTGGAGCCCACTGCCATATTTTTAGGACACTTGTGATGGGGAAGATACGACATGGTATTAATTTTTCAAATTTTAAAAAGTGAATTGGTATTTTGCACTTGTGATTCAAAACTGAGTAGGATCTGTCTGTAATATAATATGAAATATGACAAAATAGCCCTCACTGTGCATAGTGTGGGAAGGTTTACCTTTGTTTCCTCAGTTTTCTCATAGGAAGTAAGTTGGGTTTGGAGGCAAGGTAAAGAAGCTATAGCAGTGAGGTATGGAAGAGGGAGCGAAAAGACACAGGTCCTTATAATTTATGCCCTTTAATGAAGCCTAACTGTATATATTTTCATATAGAAAATAATAGGTAATACACAGCAAATAATTGGGGTTTGATGACTCCAGGCTTTGCAGTGCTTTCCCAATGGATTTTCTGGATTCTATTGCCAGCCTCCAACTCGTCCCTGTCTTTAAGCATTTCCATCTCAAGAAATGGCCCCAACATTTACTTAAAGATGAACTTTAGCATCATTCCTCATGGGTTTTTTTCTTCATGTCCCATTCTGCACCATTGACAAGTCATCTATTGTATGCTTCCAACTCTCACCCCAGTTTTTAGGATGAGGAATTACAAAACTCTGTGAGGATATATACCCTGGACTGCATACTGGATAGCCATGAGGCCCGTGTAGATGATCTTAGAAAATGTGTAGTCAGCGTTGAGAACAAGAAGGTGTGTAAAATCATAGTATGTTTCAAGCTCTCTACTAATTGAGGTTTCTTCTTCATATTAAATTGTTTTTAGCTTGTATAAACTGAGATTCCACAATTCCTCCATGAATATATTATACACAGTATACTGAAAATTATAGCAAATCAGTAAAGCAGTGACCAGAAAAAATGTATTTAACTTATTGGATCAAACATGACGTGAACTTTGATCTCACTGAACAGTGTTTTTTTGTTGTATTCACTTTTATTTTTTAAACATCTTGTCTGGTTCAGACTCTTAAAAAATGCAACAGTACCATTTTGGTTCCCAACCTGTCAAGCCTTGGCACAAACAATTTGTCAAGAAAAAGCCTAATTATGTCTGGCTTAGGGCTTCCATGTTAAATAGGAACAATTGCAGTGACTGAGAAAGAATCTTCTGCTGGCACTCGGGCAGCTCGTGGAGCATGATGGGCCCGCTGGGTTTCTTTCTATTGGCACTGACTATTTTGCATAAAGAAAGCTCCACTTGCTCTCCGCTATTTCAGCTTTCCAAGTTGTGGCTCCAGCACCCTTGCCCTGTCCTGTTGGCATCACCCAGACTCCCAGGAGCAGGGCTGCTCTGTGAATACAGAACTGGCCCCAGACTTTCTTTCAGCCAAGACAGACTGACACTACCAAGAGGCTCATTTTGATGCTTTGTGGGTGTGCATACTTCTGCATATAAAGCTTCCTTTACTTCACTTGTGAATAGGGTCAGTAGAAAACATCATAAGTTCAACCTGTCAGCATTGTAAATTATGTGAAATATTGGTATCTATTTTGAAATACCTATTGCAAATATTCCAAAACAATCTATGAATATAATAGAAACATTCACATTGAAAATAAAATAATAGCAAATATGAAAGTGAAAAGACACACTGAAAAAGAATTTCCTGTCACATTTCTGTCACTGAGTAGGTGAGGAAGGAAGAGCAGAAGATAATCTGTAGGTATATAAACAAAGTCACCCAAAAGAAAAGTGACAAATGGATCTACTGGTTTTCAAACAAATTTTGTGGCTCATCTGATAGTGAGAAAAAAACAAAATTTATTTTAATGGTATAATCTATATATATAAAAGGCTAATATGCAAAGTGTCCCTTCAGGAGTTCAACCAGCAGACTGGGAGTTCAATCACTCGCTATGAGATGCGCTGACCACCAGGGGTTGGCATGGAATGAAGGAAGGCCCCAGTCAGCAGCCAGCATCCTGGCAAGGGAGGCCCTGGCTGGAAGCCAGAAGGCACTGATCAGCCCTGATTGCCTGTCAGGCCTAGGGACCCTAACTGTGAATGAATTTTCTGCACCAGGCCTCTAGTTTCAAAATTAAAAAACTATCACTTATATAACATGAAAATACATGTTTTAGAGAAATGCTGTTTATTTACCCAGTAGTAAAGACAAAAACAAAATTTCAAATATACAATTGTTTGTTCACTCATTCATTCAACAAATGCCTCTGTGTACTTTTTGTCACAGAGTTAGGTTCTTGGCAATTCTCTCCTATTGACCAACAAAGTCATCTTTCTTTTAAAGTTAAAGTAATAGAGTTTTTCCCCAGGTTTTTGGATAATGAATCTTACAACAAGAAGTTATTTAACAAAGAAAAGTTTTAATAAATATTTCTTAAAAATTTATTTTTTGTTTCTAGAAATGGGATGATTACCCAATTGCCTGAAATAAAAACAAAGGCTTTGCTAAGGGTTCAAATACAACTTATGCCACATTATGAAACCTGAAAAATATTAAGCAAATCAATATATTAAAGAAGATCAATTATTTAATCAAATATGTGGTCTATATTTTTTTAAGTTTTTACTGACTTTAGATGTTCTGATGGCTGTTCTTACATCACTCTGAATGTGACTGGGGAAGGGAGGTGGGAAAAGGATGCACTCAAGGAGAGCCTTGGGCAGAGAGCTCCTTGGGTGGCTCCTTCCCTGGATGCCTTCCTCCTAATCCTCTGTCATAGGTCCCCCATCAAGCCCCGTGATTCTGGCTGACTCGGTTTCCTGTGGAGGCCATGAATGAATTGCCATACACTCCTGGCTTAAGACAACAGAAATTTGTTCTCTCACAGTTCTGGAGGCCAGAAGTCCAAAATCAAGGTGTTGGCTGGGCTGTACTTTCTCCAAACTTTAGAGGAGGGCCCTTCCTTGCTTATCCCTTCCAGTGGCTCCTGCATCCCTCCGATCTGTGCTTCCATTTTTACACAGCCTCCTCCTGTGTCTCTCTTCTCCTCTCTTAGGGATACTTGTCATTGGATTTAGTGCCCACAGGATCATCTGGGAGGCCTTCCCTAATGGAAGATCTTTAAATAAATTCCATCTGAAAAGATCCTTTTTCCACATAAGGTCAATTTACAGGTACCAAGTATTAGGACAAGCATATATCTTTTTGGCCACCATTCAGCCCACTACACAGGCCACCCAACCTTCCCACTTCACTTCCATATTTTGTTCCCTGTTGTACTTTCCAGCCAGTTAACATATCTACAAAGTGGTTAGTGAAATCTGGGAATTTTTTAATCCGGTCAACTTCAGGTAGAAGTATGACTTGCATTAGCCCAGCATTACTGGGCACATAGCTGTCCACCAAGTCATAGTTCTCATGAACAAAGCCCACTTACACAGGGCAACTCTCTGGCCACCAAAGAACCAACTGCCATTTTATCCTGAGGTGGTGAACCCTTTGCTTCCACATGGTTTTATTCAAAGATAAAGCAGCCTCCTTTTGTGTCATCATGGCCACTGACCACCAAGGCATCCTTATATAGACAGCCGGACCAGGACACACTTCTGAAAAGTCATATTAAATGGCTTCTTTCAGCTTCCACAACTGTCCTGTGCTGCTTCTTCACTGAACCCTTCTCTAAAACCATCTTCGCAAGGTTTTTACACCAGTGGTATGTTCTGCAATCCTGCTTTCCATGGACAACCCGCCCCCTGCCTGGGCATTGCACTCAAAGGGCAACAGCCCTGAGTATGGCCCTGAGCCCTCCCTGCCCATGGACAAGGGGCATTTGTCCCTTCCTAGGCACAGGTCTCAGAGACACTCTCAAATGAAAATCTTACCACATTTCAGTTATGCTGCCTGCCCCCACCCCCACCCATGAGAGCCCTGCTACCTTTCAGTCTGAGACTGTTTTGGGAGAAAAAGTGTTTTTTACCACATGACTGAACTTTCCCATGGCCTCTCCCTTTACAAAGCACAGGTAAGTGTTACATTAAGTTGGTAGTTGCTATTTAATAATTCATCCCACTTGAAATTCAAAGTGCTTTGCTGAGCCATTTATAGGGCCACTAGATTCCTGCAGAGGCCTCATGAATATTCATGATATTGAAGTTCTGTTGATTCTGGGAAGGATTTATAGGTTCCTACAGGCAATCCATTGGTTTGTCATCTCTGTCAAGTACGTCCAACCACCACAGAGTACTAGAGTTCCCATTGTTCAGAATATGGCCTTTAACAATGAAAACACCTTTTTAAAGAACACCATCATGCTTATGAAATCCAAGACAAAATGGATGACAAATACCTTAAGCCATAAAGTGGCATAATGACCCTTTGGGGGAGGGGAATTCACTCAGTAGGAAGCTTGGGCTATTGCCTTCTACTTTATAAAAGAAACGTTTGGATAAAGTTTAATACATTGGAGATCTAGCACACGGTGGTCTTTTTGAAAGAACACATGACACTGTACCTGTATTTATATGAAGATTTTTTTCCCATAGGTAATTCGTGCTCACATCAAATTTCATGCAGCTTTTAGTTTTTCTTTATTAGTCCTGTACAGCGTGGTCCCTTCCTAGCTATTACATATTACTTGTGTTTCTAGTTCAGTAGTTTCTCTGAGATCCCAGATATGCCCTACAGAAGGAATAATAAAACTAAGTAAAATTTTACTACCAGGGAAAATGCCCATGGCTGTAAAAGTCTTTTTATAGTGGTAATGTTTGGTTTTAATATTTAATAAGCATAAACCACCATAAAGAAGCATAACATTATGTTCAGTCCCTTGAAGGATGGTGAGGTTTGAAATTGTACAGGTGAAATTTTATCTGATGTAACTAAAAAGGCTTTGGATGTACTTCAAACTTAGATCCAAAACCCAGATGTCGTCTAGCTCCAGAGACACCCAAAGCTTAACGATAACAAGCCCATCAATGGCAGAAAGGCAGGAATTTGCAGGGATGTGGCAGTGATAAAGTCAAAACATGATTTGTTGAGAAAATAAATCTAAACCACAGGCAAATGGCTTCAGTGCCTCTGAATTATATCAGAAGAAATTATTCTATTTTGAGAATTCAGTAACTGCTCCTAAAATTCCTAGAAGAATACTAAGTAAATGATGATGCTATTGTTCATAAACAATAAATACCATTCCCCTAAATATACTGTGGAGCCTAACTTAACTCTTTAAACATCTTTTTAAATGGTAAAAATTTCACTATCAAACTACTCAGAGAAAAGAGGTTAAAGGTTACTTATTTCTACTTTGAAAGCACTTCCTTTTCTTGACTTTTACAGCTGTCAAATGACACAGATTTATGGCAATCAATTTCAGAACCCCCAGGGTTCAAGAGTTGGTTGATTTCTTTTTTTTTTTTTTTTTTTTTTGGTCATGAATTGTGTGGGTTTCCATCTCCAGTGGAAAACATTAACTAGACTTAAAAATGTCAGGGCTGAGAGATGGGGAATAGAAACAACTTAACATTTAAAAATATATTTGTATCACCTGAAATGAAATTAATTTTTAGAAAGTTTAAATACAGGAAAGGTATATTTGTAGCTAGAACACAGAACAAGAGGAAAAACTTATTTACTAGTTAAAACTGGATCACTCAAAAGAATGAATGAGATTTTTATGCTTGCTTGGAATAGTGTGGGCAAACTCTGAGTAAATATTTTATTAAATGTGTTATCTAAATATATCAATTTATTGCATTAAAAAAAAAGCAATTGCATCATAATCATGGATTCTTTCCGGTATAGTTCTCACTGTCATTCACTAGACTGCCCAATGCATACCTGCTGGTATGTTTACTGGAAGTTCTCCTGGGAGAGTTTCCAGGAGGTGTGGCCCAAGGCTAAGTTGGGGTCAAGGTTGCACAATTACTTTCTCATGTTATAAAGCTATTGCAGCTTTAGGGTCAGAAGTGGTTCAGTTGATTTCAATGGCCAAAGTCCATGTAAACTGATGGTCAGGAGCTAATATATTCAGAACTAATAAGACAATCATAGAAGTTAATCATTTCTAAACAGGAACCTATAACAAAGAGCCTGTATAGGATTAGTTCCACAGCTCTTAACTATACATTTAGGTCCTTAGGAAATAGACAAAATCCACTAACCATCCTCAGCCCAGATGAGTAAACATGTGCCTTCCAAGATCAACCCAAGGGGACCAGGTATGACCCCCATAAAGAAGGCAAATCAAGACCAGCACAGCCTCACTGGTGAGCGCCGGTGCCAGCCCTTGTTACAGGAGGCAGAGTGTGTGTGCAGGTATGCAGGAATGCTAATTAATCCAGGAAAACAGGAGTGTGGTAAAGCCTCCTTGAAAACTACTTTATGTCATCATGACACCTATAATTCTGATAATGCACCAAATTCTATATTTTGGAACCTGACCCTTAAAGGTGCTTAATGTTTTGGAAGTTTTATGAAAGTATTTCATTCCAGCAGTGTTTGATTGCCATCATTTCAACTCACCTCTACGGATGCTGAATGGACTTGAATATTTATGCACTATTTGATGTTGAGTAACATAAGCAGCATTAAGCTAATTTAATTGTTTTAACTGGGTAATAAAATAGTCTATTAAAAGGATTATGGTCCATATAAAGGCATTACTTTGCATTTAAAACCATATTTTCCTTGCAATTTCTTTATTTAAGGCAATGACCATAAAACTTTAGTGTGATAAGAGGGACCCAAGATATCTAATACTAGTAAAACATCAGTTCCCACTCTGAGTCAATAGATGAAGCCCAAATATTGGATTTTTAACAGGATTCCAAAGTAATCTTGATGCAGATATTCCATAGACAACACTTTGAGGAATACTGTTGGAAATATACATTTTATCACTTGTGAATTTTCATGGGGAAAAGGAAGTAACATCTATTTGTATTCATGGTAGCAAAGGTCAATTCAGAACTGTTTGAAAATTATCACCAGCATTACTTGACCTTCACACAGTAACAGGGAAGGGGCCACAGTGGTCATCCCCTTGTGACGGAATCCTGGCATCATATTTCAGCAGCTAAAACCTCCAACCACTTCTTTTGTTTTTAAATATGTTTTTATTGATATTTTAGAGTGAGAGGAAGGGAAAGGGATAGAGAGATAGAAGCATCAAAGAGAAAAAAACCTCAATTGGCTGCCTCCCGCACGCCAGCTAATGGAGATCCAGCCTGCAACCCAGGCAGGATGTGCCCTGAATAGGAATGGAACCAGGGACCTCTTGGTTCATGGTTCAACCACTTAGTCATACCAGCCGGGCTCCAAGCACTTCTGATTCAACCATTTAAGGTGTGTCTATGACTTCTCCGTGGACGTGACAGGAGAGTCTAGTCTTCAGATAAAAGAGCACTGACAGTCTATCTATTCGTATAAGATATTAGCCCAGTGCCTGGCACAAAGCACAGAGTAAGAAACATTAATTATTGTTAGCATTCCCTTTTCATTTCTACATTTACCACATTCCGAGTTAATCCCCCATGATGTCAACACTCTAGTGTAGGTAATGAAACTTTCCCTGTTCTTATCTCTGTGTGGTCCTACCTCCTCATTGGACCCTGACTGAGGTACTGCCTCCAGAGGCCACGATAATGTTCGACCCAATATCAACACTCCGTTTTTCCCACCATTTATCTAAATCTCAGAGGCCACAGAAGGCAACCTTTGGCCACCAAATGCAAAGTGATTTCATACTCCTGTGGGTTTCTTATGCCTTCACATTCACTTTTAATGGACGAACCTCTGAAACCGGTGATATAAATAGGAACATTTTAATCAAACGAGCGAAATCTTAACTATTGAATTAAAAAACAGTAAAAGAGATAGCCATGCCTTTTTTTTTTTCTCAGAAGAGCTATGTGTTTTAAAGGACAAGCAGGGAGAATTGTTATTGCTGTATTATGGATCCCAAACAAGTCTAGGTAAACATACCTGAGGTCCAGGCTGAGGGTAACACACTACTGTGCCTCTCTACTGGGATGCCAGGAAAACACTAATGCTGTAGAGGCAACAAATGATGTTTAACATGTAAGATTTCCCTTGGGGATAAAACTTCACCCAAACCAGCTCTGTTGAAGTTGTATATGTCATGGAACAGGGAGTGAAGAAAGCACACTGTCATTTTTAAGCTTTCACTTCATATTGTGTTGGGAAAGAAAAAAAAATAACAGTGAGGGGCTTTAAGAATGCAAAAGTCCTTAGAAAACTAAATGGTTTAGGAAAAAAAGAAGAATTAGTGATGTGAATGGAGAGAAATCTTTCAATGTGAACAAAATCAGCTATTATGGAAAAGCAGTGATAGAATCAGTAACTTCATTTTATTCGCATCTCCTGCGCCTCCGGTGACCTGAATTCAGTGCAGAATCTGTCTCTTGCCTGGGAAGGGCCCCTGCAGTCCCTGGGAGAGTCATTCACTGGTTGCTCAGCTCCCTGAGGCACAGTGTGTCCTGTTCGGGTTCACTGTCTCCTTCACTAGAAGTGCCAGGGTCCCTTGTTGCTGTGTTTGCTCTCTGGGTGTGAAAGCATTTGGACCCGGGACCCAGGCAGGGGAGATAGAAAAATGAGGATCACCATTCATTGAACTTGCATGGAAACCATCTAACTCCAGCTAAAAACTCGGCTGGATGTGAACTTCAGACATGAATTAGTTATGAATTAACTCATTTTAGGAGTCCAGCTTGAAACATTTCTTAATTCAGAATCATTCCTTAAGATTTTGCTCTCATGCGATGTGACTATTTACACTTTACCTCAACACTACCATCAAAAGCCATTATGTTCATATTACATGTAGTTCCACAAGTTCACTATTCAATTCCACGGGTGATAGGGAAGAAAAATATGTACCCCTCCCGACTCTCGGTTTTGAAGTTTCCCTCTATTTTGCATATCAAGATGAGAGCCACACACCAAATACAAGGGTTAAATGCTCCCTGTTCTGTCTGGAATTCCCTAAGCAAATTGTCCTGGCTTACAAAGGGACCTTGATCGGTTTATGTCCATGGAGGGGTTTCTGCTGGGCCAGACTCTCACGGAGCTCACGGTGGGGCTCCGACAGGGTGATCTATGCACAGACAGTGCCCCTGCAAATGCACTGGGAGTGCGAGCCACCAACCATTTATTATCCCAAAGCCCTCCTTTTGGATGCATTGTGTGGTGCACTAACTAGGAAGAGCCCTCCATTTCTGTGAGCGAGCCACGACTGTCCCCATTGTGGGAAGCTGCAGGGGACACAAATACTTGGCATTGCCCCACACTTTGCTTGGGAAAGTGCTCCACATCCCAGCACAGGAGACAATGCAGAAACAGCGAGCCATCATAGCAGCTACAATGTCTGCCCAGGTTCCTAAGGAGCCGAAAGTCTTACAGCACAGATGACAGAGTAGCCCAGGAAACGGATTCCCAGGGAGCGTCCCATTCGGGGAATTTCAATAGGGACCAAGGTGGCTTGTTCCAATCTGTGTCATTGTATGTGTCTGCCATAACCCAAGTTCCCAGTCTACTGAGATTGTTTCCACACACATGGTAAGAGTCAAAGAACTGATGTGTAAGCAATTCTGTCTAAGTATAAAGGAAAATGTTACAAAAATGAGTTACTCAGTGGGAGTAAGGCCTGTTAATCCCTCCCGATGGTGGAAATGCATGCAAGCACGAGAAATTGTGAATAGTGTATATCCTCAAAGGATGTATATTATTAGGGAAAGACTGAAGTGAACAGAGTTTCAAGAACCAAACCCAGCTACACGTAATTTCTATCAATTAATACAATAAAACTAAATAATCGCAATGTTTCTCACTTTAAAAACAACCATTTCATTACAACTAAAATTATTTCTCTGAGTGTATCTGGAGTCACAGATTGAATGCTCTCAGTGGGGGCTGTTGGAGAAGAGACCCACAGGAAACCATCCTACATGGGCTGAAACTCCTGGTGAGTGGCTGTCATGGGAAATTCACACCCCTCCCCCTCAGAATGTCACTTGAATTTGCACAAACCCCATTGCTCCTATGTACATGATGGTGGGTGGTTGAGATTCCTAGGGCTGCCATAACAAACTACCAGACGAGATGGCTTAAAACAACAGACGTTTATTCTCTCACATTTTGGGAGGTTAAAATGCATCACTCATTCTTTGCTTCAGCTTGCACAGGGCCCTCTCCTCCCTGTGTGTATCTCTGTGCTCAAGGTTCCCTCTTCTTAGAAGCACACCACTCATACTGGACCAGGGCCCCTTCTGATAACCTCATTTTACCTTAATTATATCTGCAAAGACCCTGTTTCCAAATAAGGTCATGTTCACAGGTGCAGGGGGTCAGACTTTCAGCATATCCTTTGAAGGGACACAATTTAGTCCAGAGCAGTATGAATGTCTGCCCCTGAAGTAATACATTGGAGGGAAAATTATTCATCCCCATAGCCATCATTTTCACATAATCATTAGATCATAAAGTCCAGTCTCCCAACTCACCTTAGACTCACATTGGAAAGTTCTGGGTAAAAAAGGAGATTCTATAGCCCTCATTTTACTGAAGCCAGACCCATAATCTGCATCTCCCTGCCCACCTCACTCTATCCCCCTGCTTTAGAGTTCAGCAGCCGCCCATGAGATCCCACCTCAGCACCTTGAAGCTGGAGGTGTAGAGTGGACTTTCAGAGGCTGTGTGTGTGGTGTGTGAGAGGACAGGGGGAACCGGCCACAGGACTCCGTGAGCACAAGCTGTGCTGGGGTCGGGAGTAGGGAGTGGTGCCATTTCCCCAAATCCTCAATGCTGCTCCCATCATCCTTTCTCTTCCTCAGTCTCACTGGGGTTCCCACCATTCCTAAGTCAGCATCTGTCTGGAACCCACATTCAGGAAGATCACTCTTCTTCGGCACATGTGGTCATGGTGGAGAAGGCAGTAGGTGAGCCACACCTGCAGTTAGAAACAGAAGACTTCAACACTAACTCCATGGTGGTTCTGGGCCCCTTTCCCAGGTGCAGTTATAGGTGATGATGCTTTCAACAACCAGAAATCCACAGAAAAGTCTACACCTGAGCCAGAATTAAAGTAATATCGCCACATACAGTGATCTGTCTTTTCAGTGCTCCCATAACAATTATTTTTTTCTCTTAATTAAAACATGCATTAGGTCAATAAATGGTTTTATTGGTTCATTGTATTGGGTGATGTATGGTTTACAAGTCTCTCTTAATTCAGGATGTGAGTGTTTAGAACGAAGGATGAATGCATTATTTCTCTTTATATTATCAGTGGTATTAAGTGCTTAATAAGTGTTTGTTAAATATATTCATACATTTTCAAATGCAAGTTTTCCAGTCTTCATAATTGCTGCATACTTCTACTTGTAAAATTTTTTTAAAATAGCAGTATAAATGTCTGCCCAAAGTAATACATTCCTAGTTTCTAAATTTTGAATCTGTTGCGATGTTTCTTTTGGCATGGATTTTCCAGGATGTACATTTTATTTTAATATGGAAAAACTAAGAATCCTTTTTAATGATCAGTTCATGTTCAATATTGTCAAAGTAATTCCTGTTAAAGTTTCATCATGTCACACAATGTAATTGTTCCTCTCAACCAATTTAAAGGATGGTTTTACAATTACTTTCGTTTGAAAAGATAAGATATAAAATTCAATGGAAACTAAAAAAAATGATGAGTTAATAGATAGGAAGGAAATCTCATTGGTTTTCTTCTGTAAAAGGTAAAAGTTAAGTTTATATCTAATAAATCCTAAGTGAATTAATTCAGAATGCACTGCTTTGGAGACTCTTGAAGTTTTAAATATTGCTTAAAATAATAAACATGACCTGGGGAGTTGTCCAAAGTGAAGAATGAATGGTGAGATACACAAGGCAACATTGAAAGACGGGTTCAGCCTGCCCCCTTTGAAGCCCTTTCTGTAAAAACTATGACCGTCCTGACCAACAGTTCTGCTCACAGTTCTTCAGAAAACCAGCACAAACTCCCTTTATCCTCAGTGTTTTCATTTGGAAATTAGAGGGATGAGCAAGATAAAGTCTAAGGCTTCCTGCAGTTCTAAAATGCTTCCTGTGTTTCCGACTGCAGGGTCTTTCCTTGGGCATTTGCTTGGGGTCAGAACAGGAGCCGTCCTGGTCCAGCCCAGCAGCCCTCCCCTCCTTTCTGGCTACCTGACTACTGAAGTAGCCACCACATCACAAGTTCTCCAGGACATCGTGGCACAGACTTCCCAGTACAACCACACGCAGAATGTTTGATTTAAACCAAAAATTCAAAACAAATGAATCAGATATTGCCAATGTGCTAGTGTGGTCTCCATTGACTCTTGGTTGTCATGGGGTTGTTTCTGGATTCCCACAACAAAGCCCAGCCTGGTTTATGTGCAGATTCCATATTTCTGAATCCACCTACTCACTAAAGTTATTTTTAACTCCTAAATCAATATCTTCAGGCGATCTGCTCATTTGCAGATGTGAGCTGAGTAGGGAAACCTGGAGCTGCCCCAAGTGCACGTTCCTGGCTGAGATGGGCGGAGGCGACCCTCTGCTCTCCTGGCTCGGTTATGCTGTAAACAAGTGCCATTTCTGCTGTCTATTTAGTGCCGGCTTTTTAACATTTTTGTGTAAATGAACCAACAATATATATTAAATAAGGTGCTTTCAAAAAGAAACAAGACTTTGTATTGACTGGTTGATAACAATGTTGTGGCCAGAGGCTCTCAGGGACTCAATCCTTTTTTTTCCTGGAGCAGTGGCTCCACACTCACTAATTCAGTGTTCACAGCAACTATATAGTGCACACCTTCCATGAGTGACAAGAATGAACTGAAATTGTTTAGTTTTCTTTCATGGTCACCACCTCTCTCCAACTGTCTTTTCCTCTTTCCTTTGGTATTATCCTGGTGACTTGCTCAAGGCCTCTAGGGTTGAAAACATTGTCTGATACATAACTGCTCAATGAGTCATGTACCCTCACAAACTAAAACCAAAAACACCCCTGTTGATTATTTCATTCTAAAAATGTACAAAAGGATGACAAGTAAGCTTTGAAATTCACTTTTCCCTCTTGTTTCCCCCCAAATCTGGAATTGATTTTCAGCCCATCAGGGAGGGCCCGTGTGCTCTCTCAGTCCCCTGGGGTTTGTGTAAGCAGGTAACCAGCAATTTTTGAAAGATGGTTACAGGAGAAGAAGATGTGTCATCTCCAGAAACATGACAGTGAATTTCTGAATTATCACAAACTTGATTTTTTTCTCAAATTTTTAGGATTTTTAAATCATTTTAACTATGAAAACAAGAAGCCACTGTCATACCCTCTTTGGTTCCCTGTACACCAACCACAGCCTTACACACAGTCATGTTGCTAACCTGTCCTCAATGGACTCAGCTTGTGGGTGTTATCTGCTTCCTCCTGACCCCCTCCCCACCAGTACACCCACCATAGAAAAAACTCATTAAAGATGTGCATATTGTGCCATACTTCTCTTTATATCTCCTCAATGAGTACTTGCAGAATTGGAATATGTCTTCATATTCTCTACAGGCAGTGATTAATTATGGGATTGTGACTATCTCTCCACCCAAAGTTAGTGATGCAGCCACTGCAACCTTTTTTAATGTGATAACATATTCATTTATTCCAAAATCATTGACCTCATTTAAGAAAAACAGTTATATTTGTGTATAAAATCAACACATGTGCATCTTAAACTTACTCAATGTAATATGTCAATTATATCTCAATAAAGGTTTAAATAAGGACATTTTATAAGTATCAAAAGCTCTATAAGCATAATTATCAGGCTTAATAAAAAGTATATAAGTATCATTTTTTAAATATTTGTTATTGATCTTAGAGAAGAAGGGAGAGGGAGAGAATTAGAAACATCAACAATGAGAGAGAATCATTGATCAGCTGCCTCCTGCATGCCCCCTCCTGGGGATGGAGCCTGCAACTCGGGCATGTGCCCTGACCAGGAATCTAACCGTGACCTCCTGGTTCATAGGTCGACACTCAACCACTAAGCCACACCGGCCTGGCTCTACGTATTATTTTAAATTTAAAAAGCATTAATCTCAAGTCATTTAGACCACTTGATTATCCCAGCAAAGACACTGAAATCTCCCTCTATTGTGCAGTATTCCTAGAAACAAAAATAGAGAGAGCTTAAAAGGATGCCATAGTAGCAGTCATGGAGCTACTCAAAACTCTCACATGTAATTCCATTAGCTATAGGTAAATGGGTATCAAGCCAATGTTTTGGTTTTCTACTTAGAACATTATTTTTTTCTGATTATAAATGCTCATTGTTGAAAATTTAGAAATACAGAAAAATTATGAGAAAAATATTAATTTTACTAAGTCTCTCTACCTAGGAGGTGGTATTAACATTTTGAAATATATTCTCCTCTATCTCCTTCTACATAAATATATATTTTCAAAATAGATTTTACATCACAATATACTATATATAGATATATTTTTCATTTAATGTAATATTGTAATCTTATTACCATGATATTAAAACTATTTAAAGTTCTTTTAATGCCTTATAGTATATTATTCCATATTATAAATATAAAACTGATCTGTGAAACCATTACTGCCAAGTTGGTCATATCTTTATAGTAAAAATACATTAAGTATCTTTATTTCTAATTCTTTTTTTTTAGAAATTAAACTCCAGGGTATTCACTTACTTATATTCTGCACCATACATAAATCTCCAAAAAAATAGCAAACTCTCTAGACAAAACATATGTGCAATGAGTTAAAACAGAGACTTAAAATAGATCAGAATTCACATAATTCTACCAAGAACCATGGGTGTGATAGATGGTTGTTGTTAAACACAATTTCATATATACAATGATTTTAAGTGATAAATAGGAACAACAAATAAATAATATTTTCAACTTAGTCTTTCAGGAAATGTAGAATACTAGGATTAAAAACAAGAAAAGATTATCTCTCCAATCAAATAGGTGTTTGTCATGCCTATTTCAATGTCAAGGTCAGGTTTTGTCTGTCGGGGTGTACCATTCAAGCATAAACCAGTGTGGCAGAGCCAGCCTTGCTTCCTAGGTCTTTGAATATCTGAGAACACTGCAAAATCAGAAATATTAGTGAACTGAATAGTACTTGAGTATTAATTATAGTTAATTGTATTTATTTTTCTGAAAATACATAAGCTATGTATGGTGCTAACAAAAACATAGAATCACACAGAGAATCCAGTGTGTAACTCTATGGTGAACTTCTCATGTGTCTGTAAAAGATTTCACTTAAGAATGCAACTTTTGTCTATGTATCCACCCACTACCAAAGTGACTGGACAGAATGGTCAGAAATGATTGTCAGGGAACCAGGCCACGTGCTTATCCATCAATGTGGGAAGCAAGGTTGCTGCCATCCTCCTAAGCACCAAGGCTCATTACAGTGGCCTCAGGAAAGGCACTTAACCTCTGTGTCCCACTTCCATCAGTGAGTGGATTGGGGGCCAGGGGAGGTTGGCCATGATAAGAGTTGGCTCTTGGCTCTTGTCTCACAGAGGGTGACTTGGATTTTAGAAGTTGCATGTGAAAACCTTTGATGGAAGGCAGTGTACGAACACAATATTGGCACTGTCTGAGGAATGGCATTACTGTAACCCTGAGCCTTGTAATTGCAAGATCCATGGGAAACTAAATGCCACCTTACTGTGATTTTTATCTCCCAATGATTTATTTCCATTTTACTTGGTTAAAATATCTGGTACCGATGACATGTTCGACTATTACTTCTATTTTAAAGCAAGCTCCTCTGGTTTTCTTTAAACATAGAAAGTATCATTAAAATCTCACTTAGAAATAATAGAATTCCCTACAATATAATGGGAACTCAAGGTCTGAGGGGTATATGCAAAGTACTCTTTAAATGAATTCAGCCAGTGTGGCATTATGTTCTTGTTTTACATTATCTTCTGCATTTTGTTGCACTTTTACAAAACTTGTAGATGATACTATTAAAGTTGATTAAAAGGAACGATATGAGTCTATCAGTTGCGGAACTCAAGGTAATATCTTATTCCACTAAATAGAGGGATTATAAAATAGGTTAATGAAAATAATCACTTGGTAGTAGAAAAAATACAAAATTACTATAAGCATCAATAAACCTTGCTGGAAATGTTGGTTTGATATTCTCATTAAACCCAAGAAAAGTTGTGCAAAGGAATATAATTTTCTTAGTCTGCTTCTCAATTTATTCAAACTATCTGTGAAAACATTGTAAAGAAACTTATGGAAGTTTCCTCAATATATTGATCTATGCATTGTATCATAGCTGGGGAGTGAAGATGGCATTGTTAGTTATCACTCAGGCTAAATGACTTCTAAAAATTAGAGATAGATTTTATTGACACTCCTGACAGACACACACACACACACACACACACACACACACACACACACACTACTTTACTTTTATACATCTATGATGACATTTTATTATTGTAAATTGGACTTTCAAGTCATTTCAAGATGCAGAGATAAATTGTGTAATAAAGAAAGTTAAAAACTGAATTTATTATAAATGTAGTTATTCTTATTAGGTATGTTTTCATGTTTATAATTCTTTAAAAATTATTGGTCCTCTCATAGCATATTTGGAGCCTTTTTATTTAAATAACAGAATATTTGATTAACAAGAACTCTTCACACAACCATGATGAATAAATGGGACTCCACTGTGTTTAAAAGTGTAATTGGAATTTCAGGCTATGTAAGTCTGCTATCAAAGATAGTGTGTTTGGTAGATATTATATTTAATTACATATTAAGGAAATCAAGAATTCCTTATTGTTACTACATTAAATTTGAGATATGACTTTGAATATCATCAATTATATTCTTTCTTTTTCCTATTAAATTTGAAAGTAAATTTGATCTAGTTCCCAGGATTTTTGTAAAGAGTCAACATAATAACTTTCATGTACTTAAATGGTATGAAAATATTTGGCTTTAAGTGAAAGATAGAAAGATATGTCACCGAAATAATTAATCACTCAATTTTAGAAATCTTGCAAGTCACCTGACCAAATAAAGATTCAAATATTTTACTGAATTTTATGTGTTAAAATATTTCCCTCCACATCAGCTGTCTATATGATTAAATTAAAATTTTAAATATGTTTTTATTGATTTTTTAGAGAGAGAGGAAGGAAGTGAGAGAGAGACAGAAATGCATCAATCAGCTGCCTTCTTCTGGGAACTGAACCCGTAACCCGGGTATATGCCCTGAACAGGAGTTGAACCAGTGACCTCTTAGTGCATGGGATGACACTTAACCAACTGAGCCATACTGGCCAGGCTGTCTGCATGATCTTAATTTTAACTTTATTTTTAATTCTAAATTAAATTTTTCTCAATTTTTTCAACCCCAATATCAGTGGAAACCATTTTTTCCTAGGGAGCCCCATTTAACTGAGTCAAAGTTCATACTCTCTGTCTAATAGAAAATGTACTTTCTGCCCTAAAGTTTGTATAGTTCTCCTGTGATTTCTGACCCTTATGAATTCTCTATTTCACTCTTGCCTGGTCTTTTCTCTGCCCCACAATGCCCCACCAGCCTTCTTTCCAAGTTCCTCTGGAACACACCTCCTGCCAGGCATTTGTATACTTGGAAACTTTGCTTGGTGGGAGCTGAGAGTGTATTGGTCCAATGGTCATCCCACCAAGGTGAATGATTCTTTGTAGAGCCCTCAACACCTGTGGTGAGGCTTAGCCTTCCAGTACTGTTCACCTTGCCTCTCTTCTCTAACCTATTCCAAATCTCCAATTATTCCCTACAAGTGAAAGTCTTGTTATCTCTTTGTTTTTCTTTCTCCCACCAAGGTAGTTCATCAAAATATGTTTGTTTTTTTTAAAATGACCATTGATTTGGAAGGGAAATTATGCCATACCCTTAGAAGCAGAGTGGGTTATAATCAGTTATAACTTTAGATAGCATTTTTAAAAAATATCAATATTTCAAAATAAATAATTGATTCCTACCTTAAATCATGTATCTAAAAGATGAATTTTTGGAATCAAAACTCTATACTTCTTTCTCACACTTTGTCCAAGGTTCTAATGCCCTAAGCATTTTGACTTTATCTGTGCATTTTGTGTTCAACACCCCCTTCTCTCACCTAGATCCGTGCTTCCTCCTGGAACTTATTCTAAAGTCTGACATACACAGTTTCATCTTGATTCTACCAGGTACAGACAGAATGAATGGATGATGCTTCTGTAAATGTGCCCTCTCCCCCTACCCTGATGGACCTTTCTCTACAGGATTTATGAGAATGTATCTGCTCTGGGAGTTAGGTAGCCCCTATAAATGAGCTTTGTGGCATCTATAGAGTGAACTCCACAAAGATGACATCACACTGCCCCCCACTGCGGATCCTGTCTCCAGCTTACCTGTCCTTCCTGTGAGACAGGAGGGCTCTCTTCCCCTCCCACTGAGGTATGAGGATGTCACACATGGCTCAGTTACCCCATGATCTAGATTGTAAAACTTCAGTGAAGCAAAATTTGTCAAAAATAAAATGAACAAAACAATAAAAAAATATGGTATCTCAAAGAAGGTGATGGCAGAATCACATAAGTTAGAATGCCGGGAGGCAAAATGACACTCCTTATTGGACGAGAGGTACAGATGATCCCGGTGGAGTCCTGGGCCCTTCCATTCCATAGATTTAATTCAATTACTTGTTAAGGATGATGTAATGATTTGACTGGTGTGATATCTTTGTCTACTTTTGTTGATATTTAAGACAGCAGCTACTACCAAGCCTCACATAAAAGTATTGTCCTATGTACAGAGGTATCTTTCTTTTATATGCATTTATTTTGATTTATTTTAAAGCATTCCCTGAAAAAATTACTATTGAGATTTAGTTGGTATGGAAGTGTTTTAAGTGTCAATGTTATGTAGCTATATTTCAATCACCATTGTGACTGTAGGTAAGATAATTTTTATGATGAGTCTGCTGTAGGTTAGCTGGTCCTCAGTGCTGGTCACACCTCATAAAATCTCTAAGGGATGGAAATATTTCTTTCAGTTTTACTGAGGAGTATACTAGATATTATATGCAAAGGCAGAAAGGGATTATTTAGCTTGTTGTTGAAGAAAGAAATCGAAATGGTCTGGTTGGGTTCTGGCTTGCTATAACTATTCCCTGAAAGCAAAGCCATTTGGGAAATTCATTCAGCACTTCCAGGCTTACTATGAACATTTATCCAATTATTGTTTCAGACCACCAAAAATATACCAATAGATTGAAATACTGTGGTTTTCCAATCATAACCTTTTTTTAGTGAGCTAAAATTACCTTTAAAATATTTAACAAATTAATAATAGCATTTTTGTAGACACTCTTTAAAAAATAAGTTTTGCACTAAAGATTGCTAAACCATGAAATTCAGAACAAGAAAACCACTTATTCATAAAATTTGATTTAGTGGGAAAATAAAACAACACGCATTTTCAATCCTGTTTCTGTTCTAACATTTAAAAGACTAAGGGCAGCTATTATCAGCCAGGGATGCAGCCCTGTGTTTCTATTTCCTTTCTTTAAATGAGGAATGCAAGATATGTTTCTAATCCAAAGGATTCCATTGGCACACATGATAAACCCAGCACAACAATGTTGAGTATGGAACATATTGCTAAGTTCTTAGCAATATTTTGCCATTGTTAAAGATTTTCTTGATTCTAAGGGTGGTTACAGTCTAAAGAATTAGATCCACTCATCAATAAACACTAAAATTAACAAAAAGGAGTCTACAACACATATTTGTCCGGAGCAGAACAAAGAAAGGACAAGCAGAACCCCTGCTTGGAAAACAGAATGGTAGCTGAGAACCCCTACACAACCTGCTTCTTCTAGAAAGTGCAGTCTTCCTAGGAAACCCCACAGTGTTCAATTTAAAAATGCTCAGAGAAAACATTTTTAAAATAAATTAAACGTATTATCCAGACTGAGATGATTACTAGGAAATGAGTTGTAGGTAATGTAAGTAGTTTTTTTCTTGTTTGTTTGCTTTGTTTTCTTCTTTGTTTCAAAGGCACAATTGCAATCATAGATTTTCTAAAATATTTTGAAAGTTTGGAAAAGTAAAAGGACTAGATCAGTAGAGACACCAAATATTGGCCCAGTTTCAAAACAAGAAAAATAATATACACTAAGATTACACAGCAGTTAGTTTAATGTAGATATGATAAAATTATGGGTAGTGAGATATAGTTACTCTCTATTTCTTAAATTATATGTTGTTAATCTATACAGCCAATCAATAGGTTAATCAATACCAAATAAATTAAGACAGACTTCATTTGAATTTCTATTGCTAATGTAACAGATCACAGAAAAGCCATGTAAATATCGATTTTTTTTTCAAGTTACTGGAAAGGAAGCTCAGGATATACTTGTCCTAAGATGACATACACTATAAGTGGGCAGAAGTTAGGTAAGTGCTAGATCACAGGTTTCTGACTGAATGCCTCAAGGGGGGTCACTTGGGATTGATCACTTAGAGTTTCTTATTTGCCAGCAGCAGCGATTGAATGGCCAAAATAAACAAAGTAAAGATATCAATGGTAAATATATTGGGGAGTTAGCTCAGAAATTTCTGGTTAAAAGAAACATTTTTAAAGTTGTTTCTTGCATGGTATCTTACAAGTTAATTCCTATTAATATTTTTTTTATTTAGAAAGCGAGGGAGAATCAAAGGAATAATGGAAACACTCTAAGGTATTCATTCTTTTGGATAAACGTTTGATAAACTCTTTAGATATCAGAGTTTTAGGTTTGTAATACTGCCTCTATTCAGCTAAGCTTTTTTAAAATTTCCCAAATATATGGTTTCAAAAAGTTTGAAGGAAGTGAGAGTACTCTAAATGTTTTGCTCTACTGAAAACAAATAGCTTAAATCTTGCCTGCTTCCACTTCTGATGTTATTTTCCTAATCCCTGCCTTTCCTGCTTAGGTATAATTTAAACAGTAGTTTAAATTCAAGCCACCAAGGGCTGGGATAAATACGTCTTCAGCTGCATGAGATATAGGGAACCAGCGTGTGAGAATAGACTACAGAAAGCAGTGTCTATAGAAAAAGAATTGACAGAAGTTATTTGAGTTTGAGAAGCACACATGGAGATTTTTCTTCTAAGGCCATTTTGATTAATCTAATCCACCACAACAAATTCACAATTCAATATGAGAGGTAAGGGTGCCTGAAGATGCCCTTTACTATCATCCAAGGGGAAAAATATGTCTAAGTAAGAGATGAAAACATGGCAAGCCTAAGTAGGGCGATAAGGATCTGAACTGTGGCTGGCGTGATAATGTGCAAGTGACAGCTCCTGGGAGAAGATGAGGGCACCCCGTGTTCTCACTGCTCACAAGGACTGGGTCAGACTTTCTACAGTAAATGCATTCTTCCCAATAATATCAGCAAGGGAGCAGAAGGTCTGCATGCTTATATTATACGCCCAAATCAGCACCTGCAGAGGTTTATTTATTAAAGAGAAATTGTGTCTTCTGAGTAATTATGTCCTCAGGTTTTCTTGTAATGTTCCTGGAAGAATTTTGTTCAACTTCTGAAAAGTAATATTTCAATTTGCACTAGAAATAAAATAAGAGAAGAAACAATTAAAGAAGAACGTGGAGTAAATATAGATTAACTGAGGAAAGGTATATTATCATTCTTTTGTTTTCCAGTTGGTTATGTTTGGTTTCCTTTAATGGTCTAAAATATTTTTTTCTTCTGAATGTTCTCAAATCCTCTCAAGTTTTCTCTATCCATATCTCCACCTATCCTTCCATCCATCCACACACTGAATACCTTGTATTGTCAGGCATTGAACTGAGTATTCTAACAGTAGTAAACACATATACTTTTAGGCTCATGAAGGCACAGACATTATACAATTCACATAAGTCCACATATTACTAGAGTACCATAAAGGCAATAAGCATTATGAAGGAAACAATCAGATAGTATGAAAACATTATATATAAGAACATGTAATTTTTGGAGAGTGGCAGGCACAGGGTCAAGCTATCTCTGGGGTGAATGGAGGAAGTAACATTTAAACTCAGACCTACAGGTGTGGAAGTCAGAGTATCCCAGACAAAACAAAAAGCATGGGGAATGCTATGAAGCAAAGACAAGCTTAACATGTTCGAGAAACTTAATAAAGACAGTTCTGCTAAAATTTAAAGAGCAGTGGGAACTGAGATGGTAGAAAAGATAAGGTACAGAGAGGAGAGGGGTCTAGTCAGAGCCCTTGGGGTCTGGTCAACCATAGAAAATTCTTTATTTTATTAAAAATGAAGAGTGAAACAATTGGAGGTTATGAATGTACTTGGGCAATGTCTCCCAAGTTTAATATTTATAAGACTGAAAGTAAAGTCTGGCTCCCACAAAAAAAAAAAAAATCCTGAACAAGATCAAAGCAGGAAAATGAGCTAGCAGTTCCAGGAAGGCAGAAGGATAGTGAGACTGAGTCTGTAGACCTTGATGACCAAGCCAACTGTCCCAGTGATGGACTGAATTCCAGGACCAAGATAAAGGGACATGGAAAGATGGACCCTGGTTCTGATCTATGCAGTTGGGTGCAGAGATATGCCATTTTGAAAGGTAGGGGTGTGGAGTTTGTTTATAAAGATCTCAAGTTCAGCTCTGGCCCAGCCAGCATGTCTCAGTGGTTGAATGCCAACCTATTAACTAGAAGGTCCTGGTTAGATTCCAGGTTGGGGCACATGCCCAGGTTGCAGGCTCAATCCCCAGTGTGGGACATGCAGGAGGCAGCTGATCAATGATTCTCTCTCTCCGTCTCCCTTCCACTCTGAAATCAATATATATATATATAGCTCTGACATGTGATGTTTGAAATGTCTGAAAAAAGTCCAGATCCAAGTAAATATGCAAAATAGGCAACAATTGAAAATTGAATATATAATTCCGGAGTGAAGATAAAAGGTCTGTGCTGGAGGGCACATTTAGTGTGGGTTACATCATTTATAAAACATGTTTAAGTCTCTTAATTCATAATCACTAATGATGACATTAGTTTACCTCATTAGCCAAGAGGTAAGGAAAAATTTTCAGATAAGAAATTTTATTGTTTGCTGAAAATGTCAATTAGAGTAAATGTCCCTTACCCTTAAACTAAGATTATTCATCAAAATATGAGAAGACTTTGGAAGCTGCATGCCCCCCTCCTTAGGTTCTGAATGTGTATGGTTTTTGTCTTCATCTGCTCAGTTTCCTATAACAAATTATCATAGACTAGGCAATTTAAACAACAGAAACATTTATTTCTCATGGTCCTGGAAACTAAAAGTCAAAGATCAGGATGCCCATATGATCAGTGTCTGGGAGGGCTCTCTTCCTGGTTTATAGATGGTCACCTTCTCATCGTGGCCTTATATGGAAGTAAGCAAAGAGAGGAAGCAAGATCTCTGGATGTTGCTAATACCATCAAGAAGGCTCCTCCCTCAGAACCTAATCAACTCCCATCTCCTAGTCCATAGTGGTCTTCAAGACAGATATCTGGCTTCTGTTCTCATATAATTATCTCTATCCTCAAGGATGTGGCCTAGCTGTCTTTTATGTAGTTAAATTGACACTTTTATGAAAAGGAAAAGTCAAAATCTATATTTTTATGTGGAATTTCCCATTTGAAAAGTGATCGTGAGTCAGGTATTAGTCCATATTGCTCAACTGGCA
The DNA here is from genome assembly GCF_027574615.1 of Eptesicus fuscus. NCBI lineage: Eukaryota > Metazoa > Chordata > Mammalia > Chiroptera > Vespertilionidae > Eptesicus > Eptesicus fuscus. Next base: position 85,791,360 of record NC_072476.1, on the reverse strand, counting down.
CAGGGCTCAGAGATCTGAGGTAAACTAATTGAAACACTGATGAGGAACCCTGAAGCCATCATTTTCAAAGCAATATCATGGTATGGTGTTACTGTGGAAAATGATATTGTTATGTTATGGAAACAATTTTTTTTCTCGATGGACAGCTTTTCAGTAAATAAAAATAGGAAAGTGGACAAACATTGTTAACCACTTATTATATGCCAGGCACTGTGTGGGCTCTTTGTGGAACCAGTCAATCCTGAGCTGGGAGCTCTCCTAGGAATGGGATAAGGTGGTGAATGAGGAGACAAGGTCTTACCCCGAGGGATTTCCATCACAGTGAGACCCTCAGAGAGTGCAAGGTAAATGTGTCATGAGAGATAGCCTATGCTTCATCACAAGTTCTATGAGCAAAAATAAAGCAGGATGAGGGTAGAGTTTGATATGTTGCTCAGGGCAACCCTATCAGAGGAAGATTCACATTGACAGAGGGGACAGCAATCCAACCATAGGGAGTCCACTTCTCAGTGGCACAAAGAATGAGTGGGATTTCAGAATTTTTTGGAGCATGGCTACCTGAAGGGTCTCTAGAAAGATAGAGGTGATTGTGGATGGGTAATGCCTTTATCAGGTATGTCTAAGTGATGGGGAAGAATAGGATTCTTGAAAGCAGAGAAATAAAGGAAGAGGGGACAGTGGGTCAAAGCTGTGGACACTGAAGTCAACAAGAATGAGGCCCTTGTTGATTGAAGTGCAGCTAAAGGAGAATGTGAGGATCTTTGCCTTGTTCCAGAGAATATCCTATCTAATAAAAGAGTAATATGCAAATTGACCATACTACCACTGCATCCACAAGCCACACCCACTAGCCAATCAGGAGCAAATATGCAAATTAACCCAACAAAGATAGCTGTGGCCACAGAGAGAGCAGGAGGCTTGGGTTTCCTGGCAATGGAGGAAGCCAAGCTTTCCACCTGCCCTGGCCTGCCTTGGCCTCTGCTTATGGCTACAAAGTTTCAATTATAGAAGATAAATAAATCCCAACAAAAATGGCTGTGGCCACAGAGCGAGCCAGAGGCTTGGCTCCACTCAAGGCTACAAAGTTTCAATTATAGAAGATAAATAAATCCCAGATACCAGGGCCTCCACTTGGGTCGCCGAGGGGCATGGCCAGCCTGCAAACCACCACAGGCCCTTCGCCCAGGCAGCCCCACACCCTACGGAAACCCCCACCCTGATCTAGAACACCCTTTAGGGCAAACTAGCCAGCCCCCACCATTGCACCAGGCCTCTATCCTATCTAATCCTCCTATCTAATAAAAGAATAATATGCAAATTGACCATCACTCCAACACACAAGATGGCTGCCCCCCTGTGGTCAAAGATGACTGACTCCATGTGGACACAAGATGACCACCACAAGATGGCCAGCAGGGGAGGGAAGTTGGGAGGGACCAGGCCTGCAAGGGAGGGCAGTTAAGGGTGATCAAGCCTGCAGGGGAGGGCAGTTAGGGGTGACCAGGCTGGCAAAGGAGAGAAGTTGGGGCAACCGGGCCTGCAGGGAAGGGCAGTTAGGGACAAACAGGCTGGCAGGGGAGCAGTTAGGCATCAATCAGGCTGGCAGGGCAGTGGTTATGGGGTGATCAGGCTGGCAGGCAGAAGCAATTAAGGGCAATCAGGAAGGTAGGCAGGCAAGCAGTTGGGAGCCAGCAGTCCCGGTAGGATTGGACCTACACGGGCAGTCAGACATCCCTTGAGGGGTTCCAGATTGGAGAGGGTGCAGGCTGGGTTGAGGGACATACACCCCAGTGCACGAATTTTGTGCACCAGGCCTCTAATATGTATATAAAAAGGAATAAGCCAGTCAGAGAAGCACAAGCACCTTACTAGTCTGATCTTACTCATACATGGAATTTAATGAACAAACTGAACTACCAAGCAAAATGGAGACAGATTCCTAGATAGAGAGCAGGCAGGCAGCTCTGGTATGGGTGCGGGGAGAGGGGGACAGTGGAGGGATTGAGCAAAAAACAAAAATCACCACACTGTTGTCCATGTCCATGAGAGAACTCATGGACATGGACAACAGTGTGGTGATTTCAGGGGAAAGGGTGTGGGTGGAAGTGGAAGAGGGCACAGAGGGGATAAATGGTGATGGAAAAAATTAAATTTAAAAAGAGAATATGGAAAGAAGCAAGATCAGATCTTGACATACTTCTTTTAGTTTTTTACATATCTGTTTCACCCATCTGAGTCAATATCTTGCATTGAGGGGGACAATGGTGACTTGTGTGGGCTTCTGAGGAGGGAGGAGTCCCCAGAGCTGGATGATGCCACATCAGAACTGGGAGAACTCTCAGAGACTATACTATTCTTCCTTGTGTTCTCAATAATTTTAATAGTTATATATTTAATGCATTGAGTGTCTGTCCTAATCATAACCTTTTATCTTAAAATAGTAAACACAAATTTGCTCACTAAATATGTAATCAGAATTCCTCCACCCCCTTGTATGCCATATTAAGAAAAACAATAAGAAATTAATAATACAACTAGCAAAATTTTGTATGAGAGATTATTTTTCTTACTATGGTAAAAATGATTAGTTATATATTAAAATCATGTACTTTATATAATTTACATATATCTTTTTTTTTTTTAACTGGGAAATTTTCTCATAATGACACTTGATCTCCAAGATCTGGTTGTAGAAATTATTTCTCAACCATACATTATATTTTAAGTATTTACTTTGAAAAAAAAAAAAACAGCCAAAGAAATACTTCCTTGGTAAACTCAGGGAAATCAGATGTTCTTATACCCACACAAGTATTTTAACGTTCAATACATAATTACAAATACCATCTTTCCCTGTCACAGAAGTTCCCTTTAACCTTTTCTAAATCATGTGTTCTCATCCAGCACATTCAGAGCTATTTAGAAACCAAATGAAGTAATCACTGATTTATTTGTTTCTCAAACAATGTGTAATTTAAAATCCCAATCACATCGATTTTCCACATCAAACAGTAGCAGAAACTTCACTCCTTATTTAAATATAATTGTGTATGTGCAATGAACTCTCAAACCATGACATAAAAAAGGATAGGATATTTTAGTGCTACTGAATAGGAGACAAATTTCTTCACTTCAGCTACTTATTTTTATCTTGAAGATGTTCTGATTGCTTATTGAAAAATTCTGCAAAACTTCAGGAAACATTAGGGGATATTGCTCAGATGCAGAACTGAAAGGCTCTCAGGCACACATGCACGGTAGTGGGCATGTGACACAATAATTGCCAAACATTTCAACGGTTTATATTTGTTCATTTTCAAAGGCATAGTAAGTTAATGCATATAAGGTAAACTACATGAAAAATATGGATTTGAAGGAATCCATTCAGACAATAACATTGATCTTTTTTTTTAAGATTCTGGACACATCATTTAAGATCAAAATTAACAGAAAGAACTCAGTTGGCATGGCTCAGTGGTTGAGGGTCAACCTATGTATCAGGTCAGGGTTCTATTCCTGGTCAGAGCACAAACCCAGATTGCAGACTCTATTATCAGTGAGAGGGATGTGCAAGAGGCAAACAATCAATGATTCTCTCTTATCATTGATGTTTCTATCTCTCCCTCTCCTTCCCTCTCTGAAATCAATAAAAATATATTTTAAAAAATTAATGGAAAGAATGTTAATGCATGTATATTATTTCATCTACTTCATTTACTAGTTGATTTTTACATCTTAACAATGCTAATGTTTTATTAAAATGTAATGCTTAAGATCTTCATTGCCATCAAAAGATCAGGGATACAAACAGTATCCTTTAGTGATGATACATCATTTGGTTAAGAAAGGAGATTACCTTCAGTTTTCATAACAGTTTGGCCTTCCAAAAAAAACCAAACAAACAAACACTGAACTTACTGTTGTCTCTAACAACATAGTATTTTTCTTTTGCCCATTTTAACCTGAAATAGCAAAATTAACAATGCCTTTAATCTCATGTTTAATGTATCCTTAATTTTGAAAACTCACAGGGTGGTAAACATTTGCTTACACAAGTGAAGCCCTTCCTGTCTGCCCTTCTGATTCTTTTTCAGCAAAATGACGTTCACCTCCTCTTCAGAGAGTACAGTTGCCTTTGGTTCAACTTCAAGGTCACCAGTCTCTCATCCTGCATGGCTGCAGAGCTCAGCAGAGACGTCCACTTTTGATTCCGTTACTTGCAGAAAGTAAGTGATGAGCAGGTCGGCGGTTTTCAACAAGGAGCCAGACATCCTGCCCCTCTCGATTCTCCCTCTGGAATCTGAAACTGTACAATGTTTATTAACTTTCATTTTCTCCCTAAAAAGTATAATGGTTAACAGTTAGTATATATTGGGTGGTTACTAAATGCCATGTAATATGCTATGTATTTGTATACAGACTCTCCATTATTCCTCATGCTAACCCTGTACAAGTCTATTCTTATCTCTATTCTATAAAGGAGGAAGCTTGAGGATCAGAGAGAGTGAATAACTTGTCTAAGTCACACAGCTGGTAGGTGCAGACCAGATTTTGAACCTGACTCTATTCCACTGCATTCATATTATCAGCTCATTGGGAGATAAGGCGAGCAGAGTTGAGGTTTTGATTGTCAAGTTGGACAGGGCTCATTTTCTGAGAAGAAATTGGATCCCAGGAAGTGAATATGGCCTTCACTCTCCCTCAGTAAGCTAGGGGAGGCTCAAAGCCATCTGGGAGTCCCCTAAGGTGGGCCAATGTCTCTCCAGATTCCCACGGGTTCTGTGCCTGACAAAGGTCTCAGCAACATTTTGCCTGAGAACCTGGCCACGTGATGACTTGTTTAACTAGCAGCAATAGGCCTGCAGGCTGAAGGTCCTTCCAGCCAGGGCTCTGTGCTAATGTTGAGGAAACAGGTCATATCTACTACCCCTCAAGCACACATATTCATTCTAGAGGGAGGATATGGCTGAGCCTCAGGGTTCAGTTGAACCCCTCTCTGTTTGGGGTTCTCAGGATCTTCTCAGAAGTCCATGGATAGCCACAGTACACTTAAGAGCAGTCAACCCAGCAGACTGTACCAGGAGGGCCTTCCAAAAAAAACCCACACTAATTTAGGGAAATGCCATATGTAACCTGTTGTGCTGATGATAGTGAACTAAACCCATTACTGTGGCCAGCTTCGGAAGAGGGCGAGTATCAGCCCAATGTGCAAACTGCCATGACTTCCAGGTAACTTCTCTGTGACCATGACATAATGCAAGTGGCCCCAATGGCCCCACAGGTAACTCCTCCACTCAAAAATATAATTATCATCTGCACAATTTTACCGAAAGTTCAACATGCTTTCCAGTTCAAGCTGCCTAAAGGGATTCAGAGCATGTGACCCTTGCACCTAAGCTGGCTACATGTTAGCTCAGGAATAGAGCATGCCCAGAGACTTGTCTCCTTTCTCAAATGCATTGAGCCTCTCAGAGTTGCTCCTAGCAGATCCCCAAAAAAGAGATGTGGTTTTGGTTCTGAGAAAAGGAAGCAGTTTTTACCATGAGAAAGATTTGTTTGCTTTGTGTTTGTTTCCATGTGCAGTGATTTAATGAAACATTTCAGTAGCCCCATGCATAGACAAATCATGGGAGGGGTGCAGAACTCCAAACTATGGGGAGAAACCAGTGAACCCGCAAGTATCTTCTTGTGAGTCACTGCTCTAGTTGCCCTGCAGGCTCAGTGCCACTGAGCTCATGATGGCCTTTATGGTTCCCAGGTTCCAGAAACTTACTTTTGGGAACAATGACACCCTCAAGAGGCACCACCAACCTCTGCTGCCTGGTTGTGGGTTCATTCATCCTCTTCCTTTGCCTGGGTCTTGACTAAAAACATAGTCATGTGCCCTTCCCTCCCTCCCGGTCAACAGGTCAATGTGGCCTGCCCATTCTGACCTCCAAGCCCCTTCTGTCACTTATTATTTTTTTAATCCTACAGGCACTGCCTGAAGACCTGAGACGACAGCCTGACTGCAAATGCTCCTACCGCACATTTGTTTGCTTTACCCACCATCCAACTCCACCTGCAAATTATACTTCACCAACCCCTTTATCTTCCCTGAAATGGCTCTTCTTGTGCACATCCCTGCCACTCTTAGCACCACTGGGTCTTCTCTTCAGAAGAGCCCTCACCCTGCATGACTCCCCTGTTCTGGGACAGACATTCCTGAATTCATCAAGCAAATTGTCTTTTCTTCCTCAGCATCGCACAAGGGCCATCCAGCCCAAATCATTCTGCTTACGAGTATTTCGCAAAGAATTCAGCACAAAGTAACAGATTAATCAAAAAGAACTTGTCATTCTCACTGTTAATGTTGTTGCAATCATTGCTTTTTTATTAATTCACCACAGGCCCACTGTTGGTCAGTATGCGTCATAGTGACCGGTCGTTCTGCTGTTCAGTCAATTTGCATATTACCCTTTTATTATATAGGATATCGCCTTCCTTTGCTGGTTTTGGTAGTTTTTCTGTTTGTTTGTTTTTTACTGAAGAAAAATCACTCATCTCTATTACAATAATTTCATAAGAAAATGAGTCTAGTGCCACATTCACTATCTGGTTAAGAAAGAATGAACACTACAAAAGTAAATTTAATAAAAATTTATTTGTGACCTAATCATTGTGGAGATGTGTTAACTTCACCTTTATATATTTCATGCTATTTAGGGAGAAAGAGCAAAATCAAGCATTATTAACTCCAGTTGAGAATAGACAGTCGAATAGATAAAATTTCATTGCTTATGATTCAATTTTATTTTTATGCTAAAGTCAGCTAGATGGGGAAGAGGCTATATCCATAGCCTGAGGAATAATGTCCCTCCAATCAAATCAGCCTGGAAAGAACTAATGGCGATCAGGATTTTTAAAAGTAACATTAAAAACCCAAGTGGCCAAAGTTGAATTTATCATCACTGGAAAAGCTTGTAAAAGAAAACAAGGTTACTAATTGTCAATATTCTCATTCCTTTCTATACTCTGCACATCTGCACACAAACTCATTAAGGAATGTTATAGCTTAGATCAAAATTGCATGTTTCTTAAAACTGTATACTCAAGAGATACAGATCAGAAAAAGAGCAGGTGACCCCAGCCCTGCTTCTCCTTTATTTGACCTCTGAGTCAGTAACCCAAGGGGACCCAGAGCTCGAGCTGAGAATTATCTGGGTTGTCGGTAAATTAGATCACGGAACCGCTGTCAGCAGCAGGACTTCTCGTTTCTGGTTGTTCCTGACGGAGTCATCGTGGTTGTTTTGGAGTCTAAATAAATACAATTAGAAGTGGTGATTTCATTTTAAAAGAAGAGATATCCAAAGTAGCAGGTGAAAGGCAGAAAACAGTCTCTCGAGCTGGGGAAGGGACAGTGGGGGATGTGCTATGCTGGCTGGGTTGACTGTGATTTATAATCAATATTAACCACATCACACACAGGAGGCGCCGTTTGGAGAAAAAAAAAAGAGTTAGAGCTGTACTTCTTTTATCCCAGGAAGGTCATAATAAGATGGGTGAGATGACGAGAAAAATTGATGGAAGGTAGGGGGTTTGACAATGGAGAAAAATACCTCTGTTCTGATGAGGAATTCTCTCCAGCAATCTTGCAAAAGGACTGACCTCTGCTGTAAATTTGCTTGAGAACTAGAATGGAAAGTTTAAATGAGATTTTTAGTGATTTCTGGTCTCACTGAGAGCTGGAAAATGACAATTATTCAATTTAAGAGGCTTTCTGCCTGAAAAAGGTAGATGGAGCCCCTGGTTTGATGGCCTGACGGACTAATGCAGCCGTCTGTCGCCTCCTTGTCCCAGAAAACACCAGTTCTAAACACTGCTAATCATGTCAACACACGTGTTCCCTGTGTGTAGTAATGAAGGGCTCCCAGAATCGATCCTGATTGCAGGGAGGGAGGAAGCAAGGAAATGGAGTTAACCCTCCCGGGGGAGTGTTCAGGAAGACAGATGGAAGTCATTTCACCAAGTAAAATCCCCACAGAAACTCTAAACCTGTCTCAGTGTTGCCCGAGTTTGTGTGTCCTTGTTACTGGAGGCCCACAGATTTGTTGTGAATGCATTTTGAAGCTCCGTAATGTATCTTGGACGCAGAACACTCAGCCATGCATACAAACAGACATTCTAACAACAGGACAGAGAAGCAGCACACGGGCCATGGAACAGAAGTCTCCCATGGATGCACGGCACCCAGGGTAGACACAGGACTGCTCAGTGAACAGGTGAGGTTCTAACACACTTTGAGATTCTTCACAAAACATGTGTGCGTGTAATGTGGTCTCTAACACCACAGTCACCTGGGAAGAATAGGATTATAGTTTTCTAGTCTCGGATATCCCATACCTGTAGAGGATTCTATTTTTCTTGATATCAGCTGCAGAGAAATTAGTATTCCTTTCTTTGGCCATGACTTTCATGAACGTGAAGTTTGTAAAGCTACTGTATGTATAGAAGTAGATGTAGGTGCAGGGGCAGTGCATGAACAGGTACAGGTGCAGTTGTAGGTAGAGGTACAAGTGTAGGCATAGGTAAAGGTATGCTTCATATGGATATAGATAGATACAGATACTGATGTGAATATAAATCAGTACTGATATGCTATTGATATAGATATTGATACTATTATATTTCTATAGATATGAGAATACAGATAAATATAGGTATTGATTTAGATATTATATTGTTATAGACATTTATATAGGTAGGTATAAATATATAGAGATATTGATATCTTGTAGGTATGATGTACATATATTGATATAGAGATTGATATAGGTAGATATATAAATACAGACATCATTTTGATGTATGTATTGATACTAATGTAAGTGGATATAGATATAAATAAATACAGATATAGATATTGGTTTATCCATAGATACTGATACAGATACAGATGTAGATATAGCTAGCCATTCAAATCAACAAAACTTTCATTAAAGTGTCACGATATCCAGTGTACAAAACTAAAACCATAAGCAGATGAAGAAAAATGCAGTTCATCAACTCAGATGTTGCTTAACAATTTAATGTTAAGCAACTCAGATGTTGCTTAACAATCTAATGAAGGCAACTTTGGGGAAAAAGAACTGGTTTATTCATAAAGTAACCATATAATTATTGGAATTATTTTGCACCTTGATAACAAAATCTGTATCTGAGAAAAGCCCATTACTACAAAAGTCTAGACAAGTCATTGCTACCTGTCCTACCAGAGGGCACTTCAGTCTGAATGTTCCTCTGGCTCCCGTTAGGACATTAGCACTCCCTTTCATGACAGACACTGGCCTCGAAACCCAACTACATTGACAGGTGGGGATATCTGACCTCCAACCCTTGACATGGAAACAAAAGGAGCAGATTAGGACTGGCTGACTCTATTGGTCAAAAGCTACTTGACCTCTTTCCTGGGCTTAGTCTCAGATATCCCATAGTCTCAGATATCTGAGACTCCCATCACTCTCCTTGGGCCAGACACCCTTTCTAGCTCTCATCCATCCCCATCTCCCTTTTTGGGACATTTAAATATCAGGACAAGCATCAATTCGATTTTCCCAGTAGTAAAATTATATTTGCAATGTTTGAAAATAATGCTGCTCCATTTAAGAAAATAGATGAGTGCAGTGGGTGAGGCAATATATGCTCTTGACCCAAAGTCCATGGCCATCAGAATTAAGGGTTATAATCGCAGGCAGAATTGACAATCACTGAGCAAACCCACTCACACCACACAAGTGTCAGAATATACAGTATCTTTTAATTGTTTTTTATAGAAGTGCACAAAAAAGCATGACATGCCCAAATACCCCTTGGTTAGAAATATTTGGGTCATGCTAATAGTGTTTTTTTAATCCAATAATGAGAACTCTTATGACAAAAAAAAATTATCTATCTGGGAGGAAAAGTTACATGAGTTAGGAAATTAGTACTGTGGTAAAGAAAAGCTTCTGGAATGTTAAATATATACTTCATTGGTAACATTTGGTAACTTTACTTGTATTTGTACGTGTGTGCATGGGCACACACACACATGCACAGTAACAATAACATATAGGAACTCTCCTCAGATGCTTCATGCTGTGCTTTGAAATATTATTTTTTCATTAAACCACACAACAACTCTGTGGAGTAAAAATTATTAGTAAATGGTAGAGATGGGACCTTGAAGCTCAAAAGCACCCAGTAACATGACAGGGTTACAGAGCTTGTGATGGTCAGAATCACAATTTGAAATCCAATTGTGACAGATTTTAACCCCAGGTTCTTAGCCTAAACTCTGTTGGCTGTTTAGTTCAATAAGAATGAGAGTTTTCATGAAGAGGAGTTATTCTCTGCTCTCCCCTCTCTGAGGTCCATGCATTACCCTAGTCAGCTAATTGAGACTTTAAAAAAGGCTCCACTAGCTGAACATCACAAGCTCACACAGAGCCACCTCCTCTTCCTACCACCTTCCGAGTAGTTTCCCTCTCCTGGCTTCAAGAAAAGAGGTGAAAGTCTCAGGAATGGTGGCTGGACCAAGGTGCTGTTTAGAAAGACATGCTATTTAGAAAAAAAGCTTTGCCAATAAGTGGCACATGGTGTAGTCCTCAAAAGAAGGCCAATAAAAGTTATACCTAAGCATTTCTTATGCTTTAGTGCAACACCCTCCAAAAATTGTATGCATTGTAGAAACCCAGAGCATTACCTTTGAACATTCACTTAAAGCTATCTCTGGAGCTCTTCATCAAAAGCAATGGAGATGGGAGTTTAACGAGGACTTTAAGTCCCATCTGTTCTGTGAAGCTGCAGCCATCTCAGCCTGCAGTCGGCGTGGAGTGTGGCAAATGTTACTCTACAACACCCTTTATGCAACATCGATGCACTCGCAATCCAGTAATGAAGTGCCACTGAGCATCTGTCTGTATCCCCATGCAATGTGAGGACCACATTTCCAAAGAAGGGCTCTCCGACATCTGGTTGAAATGAACTGTGTAATTTTAGCATTTTTTTATATCTTTATTTTGCCAAAAGAGACACGCATTTCATGTAACGATAGCTTATTTTTTTAACCCCAGACTTACCTGAAATGGTAACCAGGTTGCAAATGTGTCTTTAAGGCTCATGTATATTTTAGGAACTAGCCACAGGAAGCCCCAAACCAACCAAGCTTTAGAGCATCTTTGTCTCCACGGAACACCAACAGCAAAGGATTTCAACTTCCTGGTGGCCATTGGGAGGAGAAGTGTCACAACAACATCAATGTTTTCTTCCCAGAGTCTCTCTTGTTTTATTATGTTTTTTTAATCACAGAAATATGAACTCGTGTCCATGCTTTCTGCCCATGGTCTCATCACATCTAAAAGATGGGTGTCTATGCAGAAGAGAGTCTTGACTCTGGAAGAAAACCACAGCTGAGCTCAGATGGGGTTCAAGAATAGAGGACTGTCCCTTTCTGGAGCAGGTAAAATGCTACCTGCCTTGACTGGTCTGTCCAACCGCTGTCATGGTGGCCAGGTTCTCTGGCACCAGAAACCATGACAGGCATTTGAGGGAGGTCAATACTGTCCCCACTGTCATGGGGTCAACCTACCGGTCATTGTGCATTGTCCTCCAGGGCTCTTGTTTCACAGAAGTGCAGGTGAGGGTGGTACACTGGCTTATCTTTCCCTTGAACTCCGGGGAAAATCCTGCAGAGCACAGTGGGGAGTGGTCTGTGATTCCTTCCTGTCACAGCTCTGGAGGAAACATAGGAGCCCTGACTTTTCAGAAAGGCTTCCCCCTGAACTGAACGGGATGCCCAGCAAGCCATGAGCTAGCATATCAGTCACACTGAGCGTCACAGGCCACCTCCAACTGACTCTGTGAACATCAGTGAGCTCTCCTGCCCGTCCCACTTTGGGCATCACCATACTCAGTGAAATGTCCACTGTGTGGTCATCGTCGTTTCCATCTGGGATCCCAGCAAGTGACCCTTCAGCAGGTCCCAGTTTTTCATATAATCAATTCTGATTACACAGTAGCAATTCCTAGTCCTTCCACAGCCAGGCCTGGACCATGCCAGGCTATTCAGTCGTATGTGGTGCGGCATATCAGGGGAGTGGGCAGTGCAAAAGCAAACAGGCACACATTTTTTGAATACCCCAAAGTTTGAGAATTCTGAGATTTAATATTCACCAAAGCTTCCTTGACACTTATATGGGAGACTATTGCTCCAAAGGAAGTAAAAATGTATTTTTGCTTTAAATATATTTTAATCACATATTTGTGATATGTGTCTTTATAGGCATTGGAACTAAGAAAAATTGTGGTGATGTTCCACAGCATTGGCAGCAGATAGAAGGGTATGACTGAATGCTATTTGCTGGGTGCATTATATATGTGTATATGAGGTTCTCTATCATTTTGTCTACAGTGTTACAAACTCAGTAACATTACTCCACATTTCACTGGTGATAAAGGTTAAACTCAAACCCCAGCCAACCAATGACAGAGCAAAGATTTAACCTCAGACCTATCTAATTGCAATACTATATGCCTGTTTTTATACATAAATAAAAACTCTTTCTTTTAGCTAAGGATTGGTTGATCTGTATTAGACCCATCCTACGTGGGCACCAATGTATAGACACCATATCTTGGATTCCATTATCCATTTCTTAAGGTGTTTATAGTGACTTTAAAAGACCCAATGGCAGGGAAACAGCTCCAAAAGAGCCACACCTGATATGTGTGTAAATTCCCTCCAAAAGGAGGAAAATTTCTCAACTAGGAAACCTAACCACTAAATCTGCAGAGGTGACAGAATAGCAGCCCGATACACATGCTGCAGGGTGGTCACTGCTGCTCTGCTGGGCTGGTGCCACCCTCACTGCTTGACTAAAGAATAGGTTAGTCCTGAGCTAAAGGACTGGAGTTACCAATGACACTGGTGGACGCAAGGTCACCTGATGGTGAGTATGACGCATGAAGATGTTCCCACAGCAGCAACTGAGCTTACAGTCAACTCCAGTTCCAACAACCTTCCCTCCTTTGAAGAGCATAAGAAAATGTTTCTTGTCTGCCACAGTGACGCAGGAGAGGATAAACTTTTGCCTTTTACTTACACTTTTTGTCTCAGATGAGAGCAAGTTGATGTAAACTGAAGATGCCACATTTTCCCCAGGAAAGACGGCTTTGCTATCAGCAGCCCACCCCACACATTCTTCATTGGAAAGTCTCCTTATCAAGATCGCATGCAATAGACAGAGCTATTTTGAAAGTCAATGTCTCACTCTTTTGAAAGCTTCCCTCGCTGCATGTTTTTAGATGCAAGCTTCAAACTGTCAGAGTTTTGTTGCTGTTGATAAAGCCAGCCCGGGATTGATGCCCAGAGGGTGGTCTGACTGGAAATTAGGAGACAAAACTTGAATTAAATTAATTCTCTTGGCAGCTTGGGGAATAAAGGCGAAGACAACACAGTCTCCGAGCTGTGTGAATGGATAATCCATAATTGTTAATGGTCAATAGACGCCTTGCTTTCCAAGCTTTAATGACATTTCTTACATACTTAGTATTTGCCAAAATAATATTTCTGGCGACATTTGAATCCAGTGGCCTCCAAGAGACATTGTCAGCAGCATATTTAATGCTTCTAAATACTAGCTGGCCATTATGTGAACATTGATGTCAGGAGGGAAACAATTGGCTTTTCTTTAACACATTAAATATTTACACCACAAACTTTAGTTCACGTTTGATCTATGTTAAAAGACAACTTACAGTACAAACTTTCCTCTTCCAATTTACCTACTTCAGGCACTACATAAAAATTTCAAAAGTTCTCAATAAATATCATGGTCACACAAATGACCTCAGGCACGCTAAACAATTTAACTGTAAAATTAAATGGGTACAGTTTCTTTTGGAGGTAATGAAATTGCTTTGAAATTAGATAGTTATGATAGTTGCACAGTTTTATGAATATACTAACATTAATTGGATTACAATGGTGAGTTTTATGGTATGTGAAGTATATTTCTATAAAAATGAAATTAACTCAGGAGACCAGCATGCTCATCAACTAAATCTACTTCTATTTTATGGGGCATTTCAGCCAGACTTCTACCCAAATAGTTTGTTCCTTAAATGTTTCTTAAATGTGAGCACAAAAGGTTTAACATTTCTGTCCATTTCAGCAATGAGCCTGGGTTTTTCAAGTTGTGCATCATCACTTATTAAAAGGATCATAAAACAAATTTCTTGGATTGGCACATTTTTGTTAGAATCAATCAAAATACAAAATATAAAGTGTGAATGGCAGCCAATATCATTTCACAAAGTTGGTTTTGTTTTGTTTTGTTTTGTTTTAATATATTTTATTGATTTTTTACAGAGAGGAAGGGAGAGGGATAGAGAGCTAGAAACATCAATGAGAGAGAAACATCGATCAGCTGCCTCTTGCATGCCTCCTACTGGGGATGTGCCTGCAACCAAGGTACATGCCCTTGACCGGAATAGAACTTGGGACCGTTCAGTCGGCAGGCCGACGCTCTATCCACTGAGCCAAACCAGTTAGGGCATTTCACAAAGTTTTTATTTCAGTTCTGTATGTACTTGTATTGATACTGGTCCACAACATAAAATGGGTTATTTGCTGTGGTTCCCAGTTTAAAATTCAGAAAGCCTACATAGCAAGTCTCCCCTGGAGCTATATGTATCCAAGAATGGTGCATTGCTGTTGCCATTTCTAGCCATTTCAAGACATAGAAGGGTCCTCTATTAAGATGATGATGTCTTAAGTATTTAGAGACTGCTTACTACATATAAGAGGTTTTTAAACATAAAGGAATCCAAACATTTTCATCTGCTAACTAATCCAGTAGACCCACTTCCTCTCTGTGTTTGTAGAGAAGCCTAACATAGTTAGTGCTCCTCTCAGAGTGTGGGTGAACCTCTCAGAGCAGGTCCATGCATGGATACCGTGAAAATGCTCACTAGTCCATGCGGAGGTGGATCTCCACTAAAGAACCCGTGTTCTCATTAAAATTGTTATCTTTGCCAAAAACATTTATTTGCCATAAACACTGGCACAGGGCCCTTTTGAGCAGGAAAGCACTAGGCAGAGATGCAGAAGTGAGGCTTGGCACCTGTGCCAGTGTCTGTCAGCTCAGGGTGCCATACCAAGATACCACAGACTTGGGGGCCTCAAAGTTCAGGAGGATTGGAAGCCTAAGAGCAGGTATCTGCTGAGTGGGTTCCTGGAGAAGGCCTCTTTCTGGCAGAGATGGACACCTTGCTGTGTCCTTACATAGCAAAAGAACGAGGGCACTGCTTCTCTTCCTCTTCTCATAATGCAGTGTTTTCAACCTTTCTAATGCCGCGATCCTTTAATACAGTTCCTCATGTTGTGGTGACCCCCAACCATAAAATTATTTTTGTTGCTACTTCATAACTGTAATTTTGCTACTGTTAATGAATCGTAATGTAAATAATGTAAATAATGTTTTTCTGTAGAGCCTAAGACCATCGGAAAACACAGGTATTTACATTACGATTCATTAACAGTAGCAAAATTACAGTTATGAAGTAGCAATGAAAATAATTTTATGGTTGGGGGTCACCACAACATGAGGAACTGTATTAAAGGGTCGTGGCATTAGAAAGGTTGAGAACCACTGTCATAAGGGAACTGATTTCATCATGGGTTCTACCCTCATGACCTCACCTAAACCTGATTTCCCCCCAAAGCCCCTCCTCCAAATAATCAGCATATTGGGGGTTATAGCTTCATCATGTGAATTTTGTTTTTTTTTTTTTTTTTTTTTAGAAAATTTTATTTTAATTGAAAAAAGGAAAAAAAAAAGGGTAACTAGTATACATTCTTGGTATATAAAAACACAAAAAATATAATGGATACTATAATCACTTAGTAAATATTGTGTTTAAGATTTAAAGCAACTAAATCATAGTCATCCATATTACAAAGTTATATTTCTGGAGAAATAACTATTGAAGAATTTTGAAACCTTATATTGACCTGCCCGAACTTGGGCACATCAACTCAATTTTTTTTTTTTTTTTTTTTTTTTGTGTATAGTAGTTGGTCCAAGTTGCTTTATTTTTTTTTTTTCTTTTTCTTTTTCTTTTTTTTTTTTTAATTTCTTTATTGATTAAGGTGTCACATATTTGTCCTCATCCCCCCATTCCCATCCCACCCCTCTCCCCACGCATGCCCCAATCCCCTGTTGAACTTAACCATTGGATAGGCTTATATGCATGCATACAGGTCCTTTGGTTGAACTCTCCCCCCACCCTCCCCCTACCCTCCCGTATCCTCCCTCCGAGGCCCGATAGTCCGACCGATGCCTCCTTGCTTCCGGTTCTGTTCTTGCTCCCCAGTCCATGCCGCCCACCACTTCCCCCAGATGAACGAGACCACACGTCACCAGATACATACCAACAAGAACTGAATGTGAGACGAGCAACAATACTTATGCTGACAGGCAAATGAATCAATCTGCAGCGAGCTTCCCCCTGGACCAACAGTTCTTTTGAGACCCAATTTCGATGTCCAGTAGTTCCTTATGTGTACACGTCAGCACTGACCCCTCAGCTCTGGATGGTGGACAAATGGTGGTAATGGAGGTCTGACTCCCTCTGGTTTGGTCTCGGCCGATCCCAGGGGCACGGCGTCACCTGGACTAAGGGGCACGTGGCCTCACCCATATCCAAGGGGCGCGTGGTCTCACCCGGGCCTGGGACCCAGCCTCACCCGGAGGGATCCAGGGGCGCACGGCCTCACCCGGACCCAGGATCTGGCTTCACCCGTACCCGAGGACACTTGGCCTCTCCCAGACCCAGGGGCACGTGGCCTCACCCGGGCTTAGTTGCACAAGGCCTCACCTGGATCCAGGGACACATGGTCTCTCCCGGACCCAGGGCCACTTGGGCTCACCCGGGCCTAGGTGCACGAGGCCTCATCCGGATCCAGGGACGCATGGTCTCACCCGGACCCAGGGACGCTTGGCCTCTCCCAGACCCAGGGGCACGTGGCCTCACCCGGGCCTAGGTTCACGAGGCCTCACTCGGATCCAGGGACACATGGTCACACCCAGACCCAGGAACGTTTGGCCACTCCCAGACCCAGGGCCACTTGGGCTCACCCGGGCCTAGGTGCACGAGGCCTCATCCGGATCCAGGGACACATGGTCTCACCCGGACCCAGGGACTCTTGGCCTCTCCCAGACCCAGGGCCTCTTGGGCTCACCCGGGCCTAGGTGCACGAGGCCTCACCCGGATCCAGGGACACATGGTCTCACCCGGACCCAGGGACGCTTGGCCTCTCCCAGACCCAGGGCCACTTGGGCTCACCCGGGCCTAGGTGCACGAGGCCTCACCCGGATCCAGGGACACATGGTCTCACCCGGACCCAGGGACGCTTGGCCTCTCCCAGACCCAGGGCCACTTGGGCTCACCCGGGCCTAGGTGCACGAGGCCTCACCCGGATCCAGGGACACATGGTCTCACCCGGACCCAGGGACGCTTGGCCTCTCCCAGACCCAGGGCCACTTGGGCTCACCCGGGCCTAGGTGCACGAGGCCTCACCCGGATCCTGGGACACATGGTCTCACCCGGACCCAGGCGCGCTTGGCCTCCTCCAGACCCAGGGCCACTTGGGCTCACCCGTGCCTAGGTGCACGAGGCCTCACCCGGATCCAGGGACACATGGTCTCACCCGGACCCAGGGACGCTTGGCCTCTCCCAGACCCAGGGCCACTTGGGCTCACCCGGGCCTAGGTGCACGAGGCCTCACCCGGATCCAGGGACACATGGTCTCACCCGGACCCAGGGACGCTTGGCCTCTCCCAGACCCAGGGCCACTTGGGCTCATCCGGGCCTAGGTGCACGAGGCCTCACCCGGATCCAGGGACACATGGTCTCACCCGGACCCAGGGACGCTTGGCCTCTCCCAGACCCAGGGCCACTTGGGCTCACCCGGGCCTAGGTGCACGAGGCCTCACCCGGATCCAGGGACACATGGTCTCACCCGGACCCAGGGACGCTTGGCCTCTCCCAGACCCAGGGCCACTTGGGCTCACCCGGGCCTAGGTGCACGAGGCCTCATCCGGATCCAGGGACACATGGTCTCACCCGGACCCAGGGACGCTTGGCCTCTCCCAGACCCAGGGCCTCTTGGGCTCACCCGGGCCTAGGCGCACGAGGCCTCATCCGGATCCAGGGACGCATGGTCTCACCCGGACCCAGGGACGCTTGGCCTCTCCCAGACCCAGGGCCACTTGGGCTCACCCGGGACTAGGTGCACGAGGCCTCATCCGGATCCAGGGACACATGGTCTCACCCGGACCCAGGGACGCTTGGCCTCTCCCAGACCCAGGGCCTCTTGGGCTCACCCGGGCCTCGGTGCACGAGGCCTCATCCGGATCCAGGGACTCATGGTCTCACCCGGACCCAGGGACGCTTGGCCTCTCCCAGACCCAGGGCCACTTGGGCTCACCCGGGCCTAGGTGCACGAGGCCTCACCCGGATCCTGGGACACATGGTCTCACCCGGACCCAGGGACGCTTGGCCTCTCCCAGACCCAGGGCCACTTGGGCTCACCCGGGCCTAGGTGCACGAGGCCTCACCCGGATCCAGGGACACATGGTCTCACCCGGACCCAGGGACGCTTGGCCTCTCCCAGACCCAGGGCCACTTGGGCTCACCCGGGCCTAGGTGCACGAGGCCTCACCCGGATCCAGGGACACATGGTCTCACCCGGACCCAGGGACGCTTGGCCTCTCCCCGACCCAGGGCCACTTGGGCTCACCCGGGCCTAGGTGCACGAGGCCTCACCCGGATCCAGGGACACATGGTCTCTCCCGGACCCAGGGACGCTTGGCCTCTCCCCGACCCAGGGCCACTTGGGCTCACCCGGGCCTAGGTGGACTAGGCCTCATCCGGATCCAGGGACTCATGGTCTCACCCGGACCCAGGGACGCTTGGCCTCTCCCAGACCCAGGGCCACTTGGGCTCACCCGGGCCTAGGTGCACGAGGCCTCACCCGGATCCAGGGACACATGGTCTCACCCGTACCCAGGGACGCTTGGCCTCTCCCAGACCCAGGGCCACTTGGGCTCACCCGGGCCTACGTGCACAAGGCATCACCCGGATCCAGGGACACATGGTCTCACCTGGACCCAGGGACGCTTGGCCTCTCCCAGACCCAGGGCCACTTGGGCTCACCCGGGCCTAGGTGCACGCAGCCTCACCCGGATCCAGGGACACATGGTCTCGCCTGGACCCAGGGGTGTGTGGGCTCTCCCAGACCCAGGGGCGCTTGGCCTCGCCCGGGCATGGGGTCCAGCGTCATCCGAGTCCAGGGGCACTTGGCCTCACCCGGACCCGGAGTCCGGCCTCACCTGGACCCAGGGGCATGTGGCCTCACCTAGACCCAGGGACGTGAGGCCTCACTTATACCCAGAGGCGTGTGACCACACCCGAGTCCAGAGGCGCGCAACCCCGCCCGCACCCGGGTCTCAGCGGGGCCCCGTCTTCCCGATCCCAATTCCTGCCGGTCAATCCCCCCTCAGCAATTCCCCTGGCCATCCTTCCAGAGCTCCAGTATGGCTGCTGCAGAACTCGTCGGGCGGCGGCTCGGCGAAGTTCCGGTGCACCCGGTGCATGGCGGTGGGCCAGTCTGGCGTCGCTGCGTCGGCCCTTGGGTCTGCATAGGTGGCCGGTCGCCGAGCATGCGCACCTGGCCGCTTCCGGGGCGTTGAGATTCTTGACGGACTCAGAGGTCAGCAAGCGCGGAGTCTCCCACCCCATGTCTCATAGGGGCTCGTCTGTCCGTGCTTGGCTGCCAGTGGAGCCGTCCCCTCAGCCGGAGACCGCCGGGGGAACTGCGCCGAGCACGTTCCAGGCCGCTGTTGTATCGCCTGAGCCATAGTTCTTTTGTGTCGCCTGAGCTGTAGTTCTTAAAGTGTGGTCTTTGGGTCACCGGCATCAGCATCATCCCACATACCCCTCTTTTATTCTAGTTGTAGAGCATCTACTCAGCCAGCCCTATGGTGGTCTTGGATGGTGTCTGCTCTGCTCTCTTGTCGTAGTCTCAAAGTTGTTGTGGTAGGCAACAATCAGGCTTCCGCCCTATGCCTCCATCTTGGTCCTCCTTTGTATAGTTAAGTCTTGATTGTTGTTGGTGTCACTGGGGGGGCTCTCTTTGTCTATAAAGGAAGAGTTGCTGTGCAGGAGACACGTTTATGGGCCGGGTCTTGGTGCAGCAAAGCTTTGGCGCTCACTGAATATTCCCGTTGAATGTGTCCCTTATGCACGTGGTTGAAATCTGGTGTCATCTCCCACAGACCACTAGATGCCCTCGTTTCTGGGTCTCCAATGGGGTGTAGATCAGCTACTGCCTTAGGCACTCAGCAAGGATTACAGCAAAAACTGTAGTTTCTTCCTCCTGTCTGAGTGGCCCTGGAGCAGTCCGACTAGAACAGCAGATCATCTGGTCCGCTGCCAGAGGGCAGGCCACCCACATGCATAAGCCGTTGCTTGGGGCGCAGGTGTGCCTGCAAGACTTGCGGGGCAGGTCTTCAAAACATGCAGGGCGGGTCCCAGGGCGGGGCGGGGTCTCAGGGCGCCAACAGGCCATGGTGCGGCGAGCCTCGATGGCTGTGAGTCTGGTCCTTCTGCCTTCCACGTATCTAAGTCCCCTCGTTCCGCACTCCAGCGCAGCAAACACTGATTGCTGGGCGCACCTCTGCAAGAGTCCCGCCTCTCCCCGCAGGCATCTGGGTCTCCCGGGGTTCGCCAGAAGATGGGTTTCAGGGTGATGGAGAGCTAATCTCCCTTAGGTTTGGAACAAAAGCCCCTTTCCCCCGCCACCAGCCAGACCCACGCACCTCCACACCTCATCCTCTCCGATTTCGCTGGGTGCGAGGCAACAGAACAGCCTTTAACCTCCGCCGCCATCTTTTTCAAACTTCTCAATTTGTACTTCTTAATCCCTTCATTTCAGTCAACTCAACTGAAGTCTAGCGCCGCCGGGAGGTGCAGGGAAAGGGCGCCCGGGCCTCCTTCCGGTGCGCGGTGCGCGCGTCCCGCGGAACCAGGCGCGCGAGGGCTGCGCGGCTGGGACGGGCGCTGGGCGGCCGCCGAGCTCCAGGCACCGCCATCACCGTGTTCCGGACGTCGCCGCCGCGGCGTCCCCCCAATTTATACTTTTTAATCCCTTGAATTCAGTCAACTCTACTGAAGTCTAGCGCCGCCGGGAGGTGCACGGAAAGGGCGCCCGGGCCTCCGTCCGGTGCGCGGTGCGCGCGTCCCGCGGAACCAGGCGCGCGAGGGCTGCGCGGCTGGGACGGGCGCTGGGCAGCCGCCGAGCTCCAGGCACCGCCATCACCGTGTTCCGGACGTCGCCGCCGCGGCGTCCCCCCAATGTATACTTTTTAATCCCTTGAATTCAGTCAACTCTACTGAAGTCTAGCGCCGCCGGGAGGTGCACGGAGAGGGCGCCCGGGCCTCCGTTCGGTGCGCGGTGCGCGCGTCCCGCGGAACCAGGCGCGCGAGGGCTGCGCGGCTGGGACGGGCGCTGGGTGGCCGCCGAGCTCCAGGCACCGCCATCACCGTGTTCCGGACGTCGCCGCCGCGGCGTCCCCCCAATTTATACTTTTTAATCCCTTGAATTCAGTCAACTCTACTGAAGTCTAGCGCCGCCGGGAGGTGCACGGAGAGGGCGCCCGGGCCTCCGTCCGGTGTGCGGGGCGCGCGGCCCGCGGGACCAGGCGCGCGGGGGCTGCGCGGCGGGGACGGGTGCTGGGAGGCCGCCGGGCTCCGGGCGCCGCCGCTGCGGCGGCGTCCCCAGCGTCCCGGGCCGGGCGGCCTGCGGGGGCGGCGGAGTTGCGAAAGTGAGTGAGTTTCCCAGGGTTTCGCCCGGAATGGGGTTCAGTGCAATCGGAGCCGGTGCTCAGCGCACTCCGGAGCCTTTATCTCCTTCCTGCCAGTGAACGCCGGCCAGGCCGTCAGCCGCCCCCTCCTCTCCGGTTCCATCCTCCCCGCAGGCGCGTGTGCTCGTGTCTCCGCCCGTTTCTCCATACCTCAGGCTTTTACGGCTTCCCCGACTGTCCCCGTGGCCTTCTCCTTCCCCCCAGCTGTGGGCATTTCAGTCCGCCAGCTCTCCTGTGGTTCTGGACGATGTCCGTTCTGACCTCTAGTTGTATTTTTGAAATTGTTGTGCCCGGCTGCAGGTTAGGTGTTTAACCTATGCCGCCATCTTGGTTTCTCTCATCATGTGAATTTTGAAGGCAAATATTCAATCCACAGCACTTGTGACAACATTTGACATAGAGAATACAAAAGGCCTTTCCACCGGCTTCTGTGGGGACCATAAGGTGAGTTGGATTCATGAAGACTATGGCTTTTGGGGCACCTAGAGATCATACCACAGTGCAGGCATCCATGTAGTCAGGGTGAGGCTGCAGTGTTGGTTCAGAGAGGGGGTCCTCAATCAAGTTCATAGGCAGAGGACATCCCTTAGGAGTCCCATGCAAGGAACCTTGGAGTAGAAGAAACTTGGATGGGGGTGAGTCCCTGTATTGGCAGGCAAAGCTCAGAGGGACAGACTGTAGACTCTGCCTTGTTCCTGAACAGTGACACCCTCTGTACCCAAGCTGGTAAGTCCTGGGGAAAGGTGGGCTTTTCCTGTGTGGAGGGCATGGGGAATATGCAGAAAGACAGGGTCCTGCTTTCATGGACATGCTTCATCCAGTGAGTGACGGCCTGAGGGAGGCTCTGGATCTTGTCTCCATGAGAGGCACTGGAAGGAAGTGGAGTGGAGAGTCAGACTGCCATGAGGTATTTACCTTCAAAAGGGAACTTAGGAAAAGAGCAAAATCAACCCCAAATCTAAAAGCAAAGGGGATGCCCACAGATTCGGTGGCCCCCAAGATTAGACCTCCCGAACTCCACAGAACAACCAGAGACTGTCAAATGGGTTTGTCACCATGTTGGGATGAATTTAAACATAATAAGAATAGAAGAACAGAAGTTAGAGAAACTATTACCATTAGCTCATTCAATCAAAATAGTATGGAAAGGGGAGAGAACATGCCCAGCGAGGCTCAGACTTTTCCTCAAAGCTTCCTTTTCTTAAAGTTGTTTCTTAAACACATCTAGTTTCAAGTAATGTTAAGGAAACACTGGGATGAGTTCTCTCTGATTCTTATGTGAAACCATCAGAATTTTGATTTAGAAATGCAGGACACCCAGTGGGTAGAGTAGGTACATTCTAATAATTGATAATAAAAGCAGCTCCCCCAGATCTTGGATTAAACTGATCATATATTTGACTGGTTTTGAACTACTTCAAAGAAGAACAAAGTGTATTGTCTTGGTGTGACTAAAAGAGGGTTTCAGGAAGATTAAGGAAGTCTGGATTCCAGGATTAGCTTCCAGCATAGGTTTGGCACTTCCCTGGTGGAGTCCCAGCTCCCCACCTGGCTTCAGGACCATCCTCTCCCCTAGCATTCAGGGAATATGACCTGGGAGATGTTCTGGAAGAAGGACCCCCAGTTTTCTGCACAGGAAGAGTGTTAGAGGCCCCAGGAAATCCTACCGAAAATGCTGACTTGCCTTCCTCCAGCCCTCTGTCTTGATCACAAGAGGTCCATGACACCTCCAAGGAACTCATATGCTTGGGAGCATCCCTTAAGCAAAGGCTGAGCCACAGACTCCCATGGGCTCCTTCTGGTTCTCAGAAAATATCTTGCACATTTTCTGATGGAACATGTAAATGATGTTTTTATCAAAGGAGCTATATTTTCCTAAGAGGCCACTGAAAATAAAATTTATTGTGCTGGGAATATCTTTCTGGAGAATAGTTTGCATAAAAAAATATAACTGCAAGAATCTGTTTCTGTTATAGGAGACTTGACCATCAAAGATGAGAATATCTCTTAATATTACATACTTTTCTTTTTTTGCTAGATTAAATTTGTGTTGATAAGAATGAGTCTAAGCAAAATTAAGCAAGGAGCATTTCAATCCTATTGATTTTATTGTCTCTGTTTTTCTGCCTAATCCAGAAACAAAATAGCATTTTGAAATATCAGTAGCCTTAGAAAGTATCATTTTGCAAGGAAACATTTCTCTAGGACAAGTAAATAGCTAGTTGCTATAAATGAAGAAACTGACAAAGGCAAGGGTTGTTGAGTCTACGTAAAAAACACGAAAGAATTAGTGTAAACACTTGAGCTACCCTGAAATATGAGATGATTTTCTGTGTAGTGAGAGACAATACTAATATGGACTCAAAGGTCAGATGCAACTTTTCAAGGATTATTGCATTTCATTTTGTTTTCCTGCCACAATCCCAAGTGTTCTAGTCTCTCCATATTGCAAATTACTTGATTCACTAATTAATAATTTTAAAAATTTAAACTTTCTACTATGGAAATAATACTGTTTCCTATCATTATAGAGGACATTTTAAAAACATTTGGCATATTTTGTATTGAAATTTCTATTCTTCTAACTCCTCAAATTCAACTGCATCTAAGAATTACTTTCTGAACAAAGTATCTGAAAGTCATCTCCCCATGTTCTCAAGCCTGTAGTAACCAATATCAGTGACATCATTAGTAATTTTGCATTCCATATTTCAGAATCAAAGGTACCCTCCCAGTGTCAGAGTTATAGAATAGGAAAGAAAATGGGTAACTTAGAATTGATGAGCTGTGGAATGTGACTAATGTTCCAGATACACTGAAGCGTCTTAAAGGGTCTCCTACCTTAGTCTCCCACATCATGTCTCTCCTTTCCTCTTCCTAGATTTTTCTTGTCTCCCAAAAGTGTCTGGTGAGTACATTCTCTTTCATCAGCCCAATGGCCACTTCTTCTGAAAGACACCCCCACCCTTGACAACCCATAATAAAAGTGTGAAGCTATTGTATCATCATGTATTTTCCCTCCATGCAGTTTTCACTTTATATTTGTTTGCAAGAATTTAGGTGATTTTCTGTGTCACTATAGATAGTGCCATCTTGCTTTTAGTCACTCACTTCCCCCACCTCTATGACACCATGGCATCATCCTGGACCCACCACTAACCAAATGATCCTGCTGTGTGGTAGGTAAACTATCTCCTGGCACCTTGTGTTGCTTATTTATCTCCCAGGACAGCCATAGTATCTATTTCATTCACAGAGCTGTGAAATAAACACTCTAAGCAGCCACTGCCACTTAACATGCTTTAACTTAATTTTCTCCTACTAGTAGCAATTGTGATTAATACCACATACTTGAAGGCCATTCTAACCATTCTGTTTCCAGATGAAGTGGTTTTGATTGAGCCCGAATAATGAAAAGAAATAAGCAGAGCAAAGAACAAAATACCAATGTGGTGATGAAAGGGACACAGGGGCACTTTTGTCTGTGAAAGAACAAGTTGGAAAGCCAAACTGATTTCAAAAAAGGATTTAAAAATTGGGAAACATTGGGAACCATTGAATTGAGTACTTGCTGCCTCTCCCCTGCTGCTGTCTTGCAGCTGCATATGACATGTTGTCACCAAAGTCCCATGAGCTTATGATGTTCCTCTAATCTCATGGCTTTTAAAAGGACCTAATGTGTGCACACATCACAACGTCTTTTAAAATCCGTGAAAAACAATCCAATCAAAAATAGCATTCAGAAACCCACAATCGTGTGTCTCCACCACAGTGATGGGTCTCTCAGTGGTGCCATCATCACAGTACTCTACCCACAGGTGGTGGGGCCCTGTTGTGACCACAGCATGGTTCCCACCTACTACATACTGATGTTTACAGGGGAAGGAGTCCAGAGTTTGTTTTAAGTGAAACTATTCATAAAGAGCCATCTTTAAGAGACTTCACCATCAGTTCCTCACACAGGAATGATTTTATTCCCGTTTCCTCAAAGGCAGCAATGTGGTGCTTCTACTAACAGAGACGAGAATGCGCAATGTGGTTAATCCTGCCTTCGTGACTCCTTGCTGACAACTGGTGGTCGAAGACTTGACTGCCACACATTAAGTACTTGCTGTAGGTATGCAGAAACATTTGGCAAATGCTTGATAACCGAGTAGCGGAGACTGAGTCCTTCTGGGCAGGTGTGGGCTCAGGCGGAGAGCGGGATTGTGCATGTTCCCGGCAGTTGACTGTGTGCCCATGTGCCCACCTTCATGCCAGCAGGATGGAGGTGCTCCAGTTCCTGGTTTCAGTAATCCGGCTTGAGGGGGGATGACTGACATGCAGTAGACAGGATTTAGGGAGAACATTGACTGCTCACTCAGATACAAGAATGGCTCTAGCTCTCGTCATTTCTTAAAACTTAACACGTTTTCTTGTGTTTTACAGTATCAGAGTCATGAGTCCTTTACTTCTCCAGGTCTTAGAAATGTCCATTTGAGGAGTCCCAGGGACCATCTGTAGATGCACAAGAAGGAGGAAGTGCCCAGAGGGTGTGGATTCCAGGAGGAGGTGGAGAAGCAGGGCGCCCTCCTTCAGCCCCTGTTTCTCTCCGTCCCTCCCCGCTTTGGTGATTTTTAACTCTGCTCACATTGTGTCTTTGAGTCTTTTCAGCTCACCTCCTTTGTGGCCCTGGCCGGGTAGCTAAGTTAAATTGGTTAGAGCATCATCTCTATACACGAAGGTTGTAGGTTCAATCCTGATCAGGGCACACACAGGAATCAGCCAGTGAATGCAAATAAGTAGAACAACAAATCCATGTCTATCTCTCTATCTCTCTCGCTCTCACTATCTGTCTCTAAAGTCAATCAATAAAAATATTTTTAAAGTCAATGTTGCTACAAAAACTTTTCACAAAGATTCCACAAGTACACACAGAGAAACACAAACTAAAAAGGATGATGTTGAATGATTATGAAGTATTATGAGGAATGTTAAATGTGTCTGATTTTTATAATTAATAAAACATTTATTAGAATAATATAACAATTTGTATACATTTCAAAATACAAAAACGGGCCGGTTGTTAATAAATGGCACTATGAACTTGCAGAACGTGAGGTTTGGGAGTAAAGCAATAAGAATAATTAGAGAAAGGTTGTATTTGGGGACAGCAGAAGAGTTCAACATCTTGTTAGAAAATAGGAAGTCTGACTCTAGAACTATTTCACCTCCAAGCCTCCTGACATTGCATCCCTCTTGCAGTAACCCAAAGGGATTCTTCTGGAAACTACAGTATAAACATGTAGAAAAGATGGTAAGTGTGGCCTCCCCAAGGAGCAGTATGTGCTGCCTGGATATTTTTGGCAATAAAGCTGGACCCAGAGCCTTCATTCAATAAAGAGCTCCTTAAATTTCCTTCTTCTGCATCAAAAAAGCTTTGTCTGGTACAAGTTCCACTTTTTAGGCAGCCTTCTAGTTCCAAAGCCCCTTTGGCTAATATGCCATGGTATCTTTATGCGTTTTTCCACCAATTTAAAATATTAGATGCTATCGATGGCTACCCATTAATATCAACAATTTTCTTTCAAGAATGAAGCCTTTTAATAACAAATCTTCGCCGTCATGTGTATGTTTTCTAGACCAGGAGAAACCAAAATGGGTTTGTCCCGCTGTGAGTATTTAGAAGATTTTCACTCATGACACAGGCCAGGCCTGGGCCCGTGTGTGTGACCCAGCGCGTGTGTCTGGGGAAGACGGTGGTATCCGTTTCTTTTGGCACCGAGTGCTGCACGGCGCTCCCGACCCACATTCCACTGGAGTTATTAGTCAAAGTAATAGTTTATTTTTTTCACCAGAAAAATAAACCATGATGCACTCAGCACAGCAGTTCCCTGAGCTGTACCCAGGCTTTGTTTGACTTAGGAAGTGCTCTTATTGTGAAAAATTATTCAATAATGGATGAGGAGTCTGAGAAAACTTCTCCCGCACAACATTAATTTGCCAGAATTATATGGCACTGCCACTAAAAGGGACCACCAAGGGTTATCTGGGGCTGACGGGGCCAGAGGAGGAAATGCCCCCGGGACAGAGGCCACAGCGCCTCCCTCTGCCCCCTGCCGCCTTCCTGGGAAACAGGGGTCACCGGCATCAAACAAACAAAATAGGTGATCAGTTTTTTGCAGGTCACACTTAAACAGGAGGACAGGGACAAGGTGAAAATGTGTGCTAAGTTATGGGCTGTGACAAAACCCTGTTAGCTCTTAGAATTCCCAAATTTACACCCCACTATTCAGTCTTAAAATGTCCCTAAATCTGCATGCAATCCAGGACTCATATAGCCAGTGTTTTAAATGTAGGCAGCATAAGGGGGCTCACCTTACTCCCTGTTCATTACTCTGTGACATTACCTGTTCTTTGACATAATCTTGGGAGATTCCATTTCTTGCAGGTACAGTCATGTCACACCTCTCTGTCTGCTCCTCCTTTGTTGCCATCTCCTGGATTTTCCCTGGGACATTCAGGCCCTTGCCTCCTTGAAGCTGGGGTCTCAGGGGTATCAGGAAATAGATATGAGGGATACCTGCCCCCAAATCAGACAATGACCATTTTTTCCCAGTGAGGTGGCCCACCCTCAAGCACCTTATCCAGGGCCAGCTCCGTTCTCCCAAGGACAGGTCGGGGGGATGTGACCCTGAGATCTGTGGGTGCCACTTAACCACTGAACCTCCTCTCTTCAGAAAATAGGCGTTGTTCTAGATCATGTCCGTGGCTTTCCTCCTGAAGGACTGGACTCTGGGTCCTCCTCCTGCTCCCCCAGGGGTCTAATTGCTACCAGTCGAGGGGGGCAGAGATGCCCAAATGAGTAAGCACCCCAGCATCCCTGAGACCTCCAGAGGTACAAGTACAACAGATTGAGAGAAGGGACCTGTTTCTGCTTTTCTACCTGACAAGCCCCAACTGGGAGAGGAAACGGAAGAGAGAAGTAGCCCAGAAAACTGGAAGTTTTGAATCTTCATGTGACTTCCTCAGGGCCTGGCTGGTCCCTGTTGGCATCTGCGGGCACTTCAGGCTGCTCCCAAGCAGACACACATTCTGAACAGGGACACAGGAACAGGCCTGGCCTGTCCAAGGCCCTGAGTGCAACAGAGCACAGCCTGGCTCCTCCAGGTCACGTCTGGATTTTTTGGGTTTCCTCCCCATAGATAATTCTTCTGTAAATTAAACAAACAAAAACAGAATGTGTCTATATTATGTCATTTTTGTTGATATCTGTAATAATAGATGGCATAGTGTTTCAGGTAATATAATCATTTGTACTAAAAATCTTCCTCAAGATTATGAATCTTCAAGTTTAGAATATACACATATATATGAATTATATCAGGGATTCAGTTTGTTATGAGATAAAATTGAGGATAAGTGTGTGTTTCAAGATTTGGGGCGCAGTTAGAGCAAAGTTATGATACAGGTTAATTCAAAGATGTGGAAACTGAAATTACAGACTCAGAAGGACTCATGACCTCCTTCAGTTTTGAGAACTAATGATTTTTGCCTCATTATGTCCCCGTCAAAGCCTCCCCAACAACATACCCCATGTTACTGATAGACCTTCATCCCACCTCTAAATTGAGGGACCAAAGGCGTGGCTGATACCACTGGCCCTGTGGGTGCTGATTTGGAGTCTCATAAGAGAACAAGTCTGTTCTCTCCTCAGCAAAGGCTCCTGGGAAGCAGACTCTTCTGCAGAGTAATGAGGAGAACCCAGCCAGGCCATTGGACAGAAGCCTTACATCGCAGCCGGTGTGCAGCTTCATGGAGTGGCGTGGAGCTCTGGGCGCAGGCTGGCACATACCTTGTTACCATGATCCCTATAATGAGTCAACTTGGGCACAGAGCTCAACCCAGACCAGCAGGGCCACTGCCTAAGGTTGGGGGCAGACGTCATGCAGCTCAGCCTCTTCCATTTCTCCCTTTTCATCAGAGAGGCTGAGAGCTTAAGTGCTTTTGTGTTTAGTCATTTATAAATAGTCTCTGCTATAGCATTTCTAAACACAATGGGAAGTGTTTAGCTTTTCCCAGAGTGACATGGGACCCTGGGATGGCCTTGCACAGGGCTGCCAGCATGAGGACCCGCTTTCTCAGGCCAGGCCACGGTGAGGAACTGGTCCGTATGGGGGATGTTTCATTTCCACTTGGCTCCTCTGCCCCTAGATTTTGATTGCCAAGCCTGGGACCGCAGGTTCCCAGTCTCGAGTTGGGGAGAACTGTCCAAAGGTGATGGCCTAGGTGATTTGCTGGGACTCTGTTCCCATGGAAAAGCATCCTTGAGGTCCCCGCCCTTATTTAGCATCCTGCATGCCCTGGCCTCGCCAGTCTGCCTGGGCTTGGAGGGCGCCAGGCAGGAGCCCTGACAAAGGCACCCTGACAAGATTTCAATAAAAAATGACAGAAGCACCGAAAGAGGAAGGAATGAAGTTGCACTCTGTGGAGCATATTTGAAAGTAAAATAAACAAGCTTTCCTCTCGATTTATGAAAAATGGTTTAAAATATATCCAAGAAGTTGTTATATTTGTGTCTGTGCAGGAGAACCTTGTTGAAAGCACATGGCCACACTTCTCCCTTAAATTAAAACTAAGCATCTTTTTTATGTTGTGATAATTGCTGCATTTACTTCATTTAAATAAAGAAAAATATCACACTGTGATGGAATTTAAACTATCAGGAGACTTTCATCTTTGAACAATTACACGTTACTCTAACCTATTAAGATGTAATTAGTAGGACTGGATTATTTCCAGAGTGTCGGCTTCTAATATATTCTGAATAATTTCCTTAAAATATTTTTTTTCTCTTATTATGCTTTCCTATTGCTTCTGTAATTATTTTAATTATCATTTCTAGAGGATGTTTTGTATCCAATGCTGGGAGTGGGGTTTGATGAACACAGAGCCACACTCACTAAGATAAATGAAGCTCCCTTCACTTCTAAGTCACCTATACCCCGAGGGAACACATTAATAAGTCCCCATGGAAAGGGGAACATTGTGGTGCATGGTTTCAACTCCATACCCCCGTTTTTATCACAAACAAAGAGCTAATTATGACTCATAGTGGGGAGGGGTTTTCATTTGAAAACAAGAATTCACAATGTGTATTTACCTAATGATGGGATAGGGATCTCAGAGTACCAATGTCATGGGTCTATTAAGGAGACATTTCAGTCTTTAAGACCGTTTGCCTAAAGCAAAACTCATCTTTTCTTGCCAGCATTTGGGTACCTATTGTCAAGAGTGAGTTTTTATATACAAAATAGCAGCTGATGAAATAAATATCACACATATGACTAATTTCCTAAAGAAAAATACAGCGCTGTTTGGACATCTTTGTATGATTCATTTATCATTTTAATAATTTGTTCATTCATTGTAAATCTTCAGTGAAGAAGACATTATTTTACCTGGGTGGGGGGGGGAAAAACAGAAAGATGCCCTCGAAAGGCTGAATGGCTGGATTGGTGTATTCCCCCTCCTCTCCTCCTGTGCCTTTTCTTCTTCCCAATGGGAGCATCACCTGCTGGAGAGAACATGAGACACACGGTACAGAGAGCTGAGAGCTCTGCGTGTCTTCCTGCCCTTTCCCAGGATGGATTTCATGTATCTGAACTCAGCCTCGAAGCAGAACCTTTCTGGGACAGTTGGTCCCTGAGCAGCACCTGAGTCTGGGCTCCCAAGAGAACCTCCTCTGGGACAGAATCCCCATCATGCCATACCTTTTTCACTGGTGGATTCTTTTTTAAAAATATATTTTTATTGATTTTTAGAGAGAGAAGAGGGGAGAGAAAGAAAGAAACATTGATGTGAGAAACATCAATTGGTTGCCTCCCACACTCTGACCAGGGATCGAACCCACAACCTGCGCATGTGTGCTGACCAGGAATCAAAATAGCGACCTTTTGGTGTATGGGACGATGCTCAACCAACTGAGTCACATGGGCCAGGCCTTCACCAGTAGATGCTTCAATGGGCTGCAAACAAGACACATGACTCAGGTGCAGAGCCAGATGCTAGGACTCCAACCATGAGAGAGGGCAGTGTTTCCAACCTTGGATGTCCATGTCCTCTCCAACCTCCTCTTATTGCCTCCACTGCCAGCCATCTTTTTTCTCCAATATCATCACTCTCCCAAAACCCATCTCTCTTCTCCCCACGTGGTACCACCTGTTTTTCTTTTATCTTCCTATTCCTTTTTAAAATATATTTTTTTCTTCTCCCCTCTCAATATTTGAGAAAAGACTGGAATTGGAAAAAATATGAGTAACTAATACAAAAACCCAAATTAAGGCTATGTATTGATTATACACTCTTCTTTAGTGTAGGATAGCAACTACACCAACTTCATGTGTTGAGCACCTGGCTGGTGCCCAGGGTCTTCTGAGAAGTTGCCCGTAGATCGGTTCTAAGAGTCAGAGGCAGGATCTGGAGTCCAGGGGTCTGAGAAGTCCATTAACTCCAATGAGATTGCATAGCTGTTATGTAGCACAAAAAGGAAGTTAGGGTTCACCTGGCTTCATAGTGAGGAGTGCAGTTTTTACCATAATTCAACACATTTCAGTGACATTTCTACAAACTCTTAAATTGTTAAAGAGCAGGAGGGCTCTTTCTCACATTTTCTGTTTATATTCTTGTTTGTGTACATAGGCAGATCATGTTTTAATGGAAATTTTGCAATATTTTCACCTTTTCAAATAAAAGAAAATCTTATTCCTGAGCTTTATTTAGAGATAATTGACATATAACATCATATTGATTTTAGGTGTACCACAGGAAAATTTGATATTTGTGTATATTGTGAAATGATTACCACAGTAAGTTAACATCCATACCTCACATAGTAACAAATTTTTTCTTGTGATGAGAACTTTAAAAATCGACTGTCTCAGCAACTTTTAAATATGCTATATAGTCCTCTTAATTTCAGTTACCATGTTGTACATTAAATCCCCATAACTTATTTATCTTATAAATGAAAGTTTGTACTTTTTGACCACCTTCACCCATTCCCACATCCCTACCTCCAGGTCCTGACAGCCACCAATCTACTCTGTTTCCATGAGTTTGTTTTTTCAGATTCCACATGTAAGTAATATTGTATGGTATTTGGCTTTCTCTGTCTTATTTCACTTAGCATAATGCCCTAATATTTTGTCCTATTGTTTTAACTTTAAAACTAAAAAAAAGAAGAAGAAGAAGAAGAAGAAGAAGAAGAAGAAGAAGAAGAAGAAGAAGAAGAAGAAGAAAAAAGATAAAGGATATTTTCTCATCCCAAAGCAAAACCAACAAGGTAGGTCATTGCTGGTGGTGGTGCAAAAGGATTTGCCCTAAAAAATTCTGAAGAGTTGACAGATTAAGAAAAAATTACCTTTTGATTTATTTCGCCCCTATTCTTTCACTTACTCATCCTTTATTTTCTTACCAGATTAATTCTCCTATAACTTTCCCCATTGTGGTATCTCTCTTTCATGCCCTCAATCCTTTTCTCTTCCCCAATACCATTAAGATAATAAAAACAACTGAAGGAAGCTCACATGCCCTTTCTTTCCTTGACTTGGAATCACATGACTGGATCTAGTTTTTAATTCTGCCAGATTACATCATATGATGTTGCCTTTGCTAACCACTCTGACCCTCCATTTTCTCATAAAACCAGTATAAGAATATTTACCTTGGATTGGACTCAGCACCTTGAGAGAATATACTACAACAGTGTTGATTCAGTTCAACATTTACCGAGTGCCTGCCATGTGCTGTTTTAAGCAGGAAGAATAGTGAATGTGCCCAGCCTTGGTGGAGCTCAAATTCTGGGGCACAAGACTGACCATCATGTGCATGAAGGTCAGGTGATGACAGGTACGATTGTCCTGGGAGGCAGCAGTAGACTTAATAGAGAAAAAACTGGATCTTGGCAGACACTATCTCAAGTAGGTGGGCAAGGATATTTGGTCTCTCAGAAGGTGATGTGTGAGGAAAGAACACGACGAAGTGAGGCAGCAAACTCTGCATATATTTGAGGAAGAGCACTTCCAGCAGGGAGAACAGCCAGCACAAATATCCCAAGGTGGGAATTTTTATCATTAAACGCAAAGGCCATTTTCAATTGTCCTATTGTTTTTAATATAACCGTGTTGTACCAGAGGTTTGTATGTAACTCTGGTGAGTTATTTAGAAAAACTTACTAGAAGTAGAACTTATGAAACAAAGTACAAGATTACTTTTGAGGGTTCTCATTAACATTGCAAACATCTTCAATTGATTTTTTCTTAATTTGCTTAATTAAGTATTCACATATAAGAATTTACAGATTCTTATATCTTGAATATAAAGAATGTAAATTTCTCCCAATGTGTTAGGAAATGGCCAATTGGAAGCTCCTTTTCCATAGCTGGTGTTTGAAGATTTGAGGTGCCTTCAATTTCTTTGAAATCACACACCTCCCACACAAGAAGGGCTTGCTGATCTGAGAGCATTTCTTCTATCTTTTGGTGATTTGAAAAGGAGAGGGAAGATACATTTTATTTAAAATTGACTAGAAAATTAGATTATAAGGCATGCCTTTTTTTTCTACTTTATTTTGACATTTTTATATTCTAACCAAGGTGCTTTCTGAATGTGCATTTAAATATATGAAGCTGTTTAGCAACTTGTATGATTCAAATTAGTGGTATTTCTTTATTTTTTACTTAAAAATAAATCTCCTTTGAGATCCGTTAGAAAATTAACTTAATTTATGTTAACTCAATATAACTAAGCAAGTAATGATTAACAGCTTGTGTCATGCTTCAAAGTGTCTTATATAATAAAGCTGTATTACAAGACAAACCTATTTAAATAAATTAATATTAATTATATAGTATATGTACTTTTATGTCACATTATATCGGTGATATTCAAAATCTTGTGCAAAGTTAACATACTTCTCTAAAAGGTACATAATTTTTAAATTAAACATTTTTATATATATGTAGATTTAATACAGAAAAAAGGGATCTTGGCAAACACTATAAAATTATTTTTAAATGTAGGAAAGTTTGATGTTTTATCTGTCATAAAATAGTTTCAAAATGATTGCATTTTTTCTGCAATTGAAGTGATTCAAAGCTCTTCTTTTCTTTGAGAAATATTATATTTGATGCAGCTACTCAATGGAATATATACACACTGAAGTCTATCTGTTGTTTACAATTATATTTTCTTCATTGAAAAAATTACTTGAAACTACTTTAAGTGATATGATTAAAAATCACCATAATTATAATGTTCATTGGTCTGTGAGCTCTGCAGTATCCTCTACTGGGTCCCTCTTCTTAAC
This sequence comes from Eptesicus fuscus, assembly GCF_027574615.1. Lineage (NCBI taxonomy): Eukaryota > Metazoa > Chordata > Mammalia > Chiroptera > Vespertilionidae > Eptesicus > Eptesicus fuscus. Next base: position 85,756,065 of record NC_072476.1, on the reverse strand, counting down.
TCTCACCTGGTGGGGTTAGCTTTCTGACTTCCTCTTCCACAGTGCCATTACCTACCAAGTGGTCCTAGCTGCCCCTTCTCTCTCTTCTGTACTCTTCCTGGTGGTAGTATGAACTGGGGTGGGGTCTCTCATTCATTATCAAGGTTCTTCCCTGGATGTTGACTTCAAACCCACATGGCTCTCTCCAGGCAACTCTTGGGTACCCAACCTACAAGTGACTCCAACTCATCCAATTCAAACCCAGTTGTTGGCAAAATAGTTCTATTTTCCCTTATGTCTCCTCTGAAGAGAAGTGATATCTTAAACTTGAAGTCAGTGTTTTGTGGAGTTTTTCACCCCATAAACAACGTGGGTTGCACCTGTGCTTCAGGGTCTGACACAGGGCTTAGACATCTAGGGTGTAGGTGGGGAGGAGTGAGGAAGTTTCCCTCTGACTTTTAGCTGTTGGATCCCACATGTCACCACCAAAACCCACTATCCTGTAGCTCCTCAAAGCCCAGCAGCTCTCTTGATACCACTCCTGAGACATAGGGATTGTGGTGAGATTTCCAGGGACCTGTCTCCCTATCCAAGCAAGTCTCACTATCCCCACGGGTGCTGTGGCAGGAAGTAAGGCAGGTCACTCATTCCTCTTACCCATCCTGCCCCAGCCAGGAGGAGTCTCTTCCCATGATTATGTGTGAGGTGAGAGAAGGAGAAACAGGGTGGATGAGCAAGGCTTCTTTCCCTCCAGTTATTCCAGGACACTGGGTCTTGCTTTCCTTAGTGTCTCCTTCAGGGGCTTCTGCATAATCTTCAGGATGAGTTGGGACTTTTGGAAACAAATTGTCCAACATAGATTTTCCTGTAGGTGGATAAGCATGGGTCTATTCTCCATTTGTAAGGAGAAAAGGTAAATGAACACATAGTAGTAAAAAAATAAGGTAATATCACAAAATAGAATGCACCCATTAATGAGTGAACCTTTTCTCATTAAGGAAATACACAGAAGCAAATGGATCCCAACAGGTGCTTCTATGGGTAGGCCCTTTCTCTGGAAAAGACCAGTGAGAAAGTAGAAAGTTCTAAAGTGTCAGATTAGGGCCTACACATGATGCATGTACTAGTAGCAGCAATTCTGTATTGGTATTTCCCAATTTTCATTTTCTGAGACCTCACATCAATTGAAATAATGACCAAAAGGGCTTTCCCAACAGGCAATGGAAACTACACAAAAAGATATACATCTCAAGTGCACAATAAGAGTACACCAACTTCTAGGAATAGATCCTAAGAATCCTGAAACACCAATCAGAAAGGATATGTGCCCCCTATGTTCATAGCAGCACTTTTTACAATAGCTAATATCTGGAAACAGCCCAAGTGCCCATCAATAGATAAGTGGATAAAAACATTGTGGTACATTTATACAATGGAACACTATGCAGCTATAAGAAAAGAAGGATCTCTTACCCTTTGAGACAACATGGATGGACCTGGAGAGTATTATACTAAGTGAAATAAGCCAGTCAGAGAAGGACAAATATCACATGGTCTGATTCATATGTGGAATCTAAGGAACAAAATAAATTGATGAACAAAATAGGACAACAGACATGGAAGCTTGAAACAGACAGACAGATCTCAGAGGGAGGGCGGGAAGAAATTAACTAAAGGACTTATATGCATATATGCATAGCTCATTTGGCAAAGACAATAGACAGATGAAGGCCCGGAGTGGGATATGAGGTGGGTGGAAGCGGGCAAGGGTGGCAAATGGGGAACATCTCTAACACTCTCAACGATAAAATAAATTTAAATAAATAAATAAATAAAATGCAAGAGATTTAGGGGAAAAAAAGAGTACACCCACCAAGGTCAAACCTTGCTCCATATAGGAAGTAAAATTTGCACCATTGGGAAACAGACTGCAGTGCCTGTGGAGTTAAGAAGCATGATGTAGAAGTCTATTCATGTCTGAAGAGGTCAGTGATCTTTTGGAGTGTTGACAGTAAATGACCACAGATAGAAAAGTAAAACCAATATGATGGTATTCTCATCGCCTGTATCATTTATAGGCTTCTGAGTTGGGAAAATAATAACATCCCCAACTGCTGAGTCCTCAAGGGCATTATTGTTTTAAATGCTGTGAGGATATGTGCTCCCTGTGTCATCAGAAATATCAAAAAGAGATAACCACAGAGCAACATGTTCGCTATAAATCACCAGAAGCAAGCTGCATAGTATCCTGAGTTATGGTGCATAAACGCCCCCTCTAGTCCAGGGTCTGGGCTTTCTTACAGCTGATAAATAAGTCTCAGATGTCCAGCAGGGTTTGCATTGCAAATGTTCTGGAATTGTTTCTTCTTTGTCTTCCAACTCCCTTGCTCCAGAGGGGTTTTTCCTTCCATATTTGCTTATCCTGATGTTTCCCTTTGCATAAGAAGCAATCCCATAATCCTGCGGATCAAAGAGTGCAGGGTTTATTGACTGACTTCCTGGTGTCAGAGGTTAGGACGCGCTGTCAGACACAGGGGATATTAGGAAATAAAAAGGGTTACAAATATGAAAGCAGAGGATAAAATGCCAGCACCAAAGAGATCTTTAATGCTCTAATAATCAGCTGTGGTAGATTTTATATGCAGCTCGGGCAGCCAGTTCAGTAATCTGAATAAGGAAACAAATGGTCCCCAGCTCTGCGGGTGGGATCCTGGGAGACCCCCCTCTGGGCCAGCAGCCCCGAGGCAGCCTGGGGAGGCTGGAGCAATGGGACCCCCGTGGGCCATTTCACAATGAAGATCTGAAGACAGAGGGGCTAAGTAACTCCCCAGGTTCATGCCAGGATGTTGCACATAGATTGAATCAGGTGCCTTCTGTATGTTTGTGAAAACAATGGCTTATCTAATGCCAAGTCTCCAAGTGGCAGAGTGATGAAGATTTTGTTTCACAATTTTGGCAGAATAAACCTGAATGTCCACCTTTGTTTATCATGCTGACATTTTAATTAATCTGATTAGACCCAATTAATTTGTTTTTGGAAAATTGTCAACTCTCTTGACTAAGAGACCATAAGTGCAGAGCCAAGGTTGGTGGCCTTAGTATCACGTAGCCCATTTCCAAACAGTTGAACACACCTGATGCAGGAAAAGATTACTGTGCAGTTTTCTATGTCTGACCATCAAAGCATCTTTACAAGCTTATTGTCTGTGTATGAAAGAGTAAAGGACATCTACAATGTGCAAGATGTGTAGGGATGCTTGAGTGTGTATGCATGAGTATGCATTGTATGTAAGTGTGCATGCATGTGAGTGTGTATGTGTGTGCATGTAGTGTATGTTTGATGGGTCATGAGGCACCCAGCAGTACTTAGCACTGTGTAGCTCGTTCACACATTCAGTACAAGCATATATACTAACATAAATCAAGAGAAATGTGCTTCAGAGCCCTTTACACTAAGATCACACACTCCGTGGGGGTCTAGGCTCCCTGCCCACCATCTGAAGGGAAACACCATGCAAACAGATGTCCACCAGCAGTATTTCCCCGGAGGTCAGGGGTGAGCACACCCCTAAGTGATAGCACACATTCTGCAGGAGGCATGCTTTTCCATCCAGACCCACAATTGTGATCTCAGTATCTAATAGGACTATCTCTGCTGATCCACATGCATCAAAAGGGAGAGACCATCAGTCCTGCTTACCCCTAGGTGCTGGGCTATTCACACAAACACTCAACTAAGATCTGTCCATACATCACCTGGACCCTGATCCTTTAGTTCATAAGCAACAGAGGGCCAGGACGTGTCCATTCACCATTGTCTCCCCAGGCTTGGGACCTGCCCTGGCACGTCATAGATGTTGCTAGAGGGTAAGAGAATGAAAGCCCTCCTCCCTCCTAACCCTCCCTCCTTATTCCTTCATCAATTCCAAAGAAGTTGCGAAGTATTCACTGACCCAAATTTCATTCTAGCTCAATGATAGGTTTGTCTTTCAAACACACTTGAATTAGTTGTCAAGATTGTTTAGTTGAATTATTCAATATATGAAAATCCAAATGCCTATCTTTTTTTAACAAACCATACAATCTGGTTGAGTTGGGTCTGGGATCTGCAAGCAGGAGTTCCCCATGTGGGAGGTGCGGCCTTTTTTAAATGGGGTGAGTGGGCTCCACGTGGTCACAACCCCACCGGCCTCCAGGGCTGACCACTGAAGACCTGAGTTTACCACCTAAAGCTGATGAATGACAGGGGATGCTGTTATGAGACCCTATAGCCACAGAACTTAATCCAGAGCCCGACATAGAATAGAGAGCTAATTAATACTGTTGTGGATGATGAATAAATGACAGAGCTAGTGCTAAAATGTTGTGTTTTACAAATGGCTATAGAATATCAACATGCAACATAGGCTAAAATGAGAAATGCTGTCTTATTCTTTCACTTCAGTCATATTCTGTTCAAAACGGTAATTTTGGTTAACATTTATAAAACATATGGTGTAGCCTGCTGAATTATTTATAAGGCATTTAATAGAAAGGTGATTAAAAGATGTTTGTAGAAAATAAAGATTCAAAACGAGCAACTTGTCCCTTGGTTTATCTTGCATTTAACATCCCTGTGGTTGATGTTAACATTCGAGGTCTCACGTCCTAATACCATCCTGAGTAACCACAGTGCAGATGGTAGAATGGTACACACTCTCGTGAATGATAGACTCCAAATGGGAATGTCACAAATGAAAGGCTCTACTCTCATTCCCGATAACATGGTCTCTATGACTGTCACCGATGGCCTGCAAATCCTCTTACTAACCTGCTTGCCCATGTCTGTAGCTACTGAAATTGTCCATAAATGAGCCCTTTCCTTCACTCTGAACATTTCTCTGCACCTCAACGTTCACAAGAATTCTATTCCTTGAGATTGTAGAAGACATGAACCAGATTAAGTGTCTTGGTTATTGAGAAACTGAGCCACTGCCTTCAGCAGACATTTAGCAGGTACCTACTGCTGGGTGAGGACACAGGCTGTCCTTGGGCTCTGAGGTGCAGGGAGCTCAGTCCTCACATTCAGGGAAGGAGGACTTGAGTGTGATTATCTTTGTGGCCCCAGGTCCTAATCCATGATGGACACCTAAAATCAACTTTTGACCTCTGGTTATTATAAAGGACAAATAAATCTGGATCCTGAGTCAGAGAGCACAGATTTCTCTTCCAAGGTTGACTGATCCTGCTTCCAAGGTTGACCCCAGAGTCCTGTCCCTTCCCCAGGTGAACCATAGTCATGGGAAGAATGAATTGTTTCACTGCTTCAAGAGGATGAGCAGAGTCTTAAATCAAGGTCTGTGGCTAACAAATGTAGCGAAGGACAGCCCGACCTCTAAGTATGAGTGAGGTTGTCTCTCCATATTCATCAGGGGCTCTGTGGCAGTGGGCTCAACTCCACAGGAGAAAAAAACAAACACCAACTTGACATAACAACGGGGCCCTTTCTTCTGCAGGCACCAGGGAGCTTCTGATCCGGAGCAAGAACTTCAAGGAAAATCATGCCACAAGCATCCAATCTGTACAGAGCTAAGGAAGCACCTTTGCTGTGGGGAAAAGCTGAATTGCTCTATGAACAATGAAGTCAATGCCAGGACTAATGAGCACACCTCGTGCCCAGACCTTGACTTCTAAAACTGTTCTCCCATAAAAGAAACCAGGGATCCTTGGGGAAATGTCTGATTCTGGGCCTGAGGCCAGAAGTATTCACCATGTACCTGGAGCATATCTCTCTAGATCCTCTGCCCTGGATGACATGCACATCACCTCCCTTCTTTGCCCTCAAATGTGGCTACAATTAGTGACTTGCTTCCAAAGAGTACAGTATGGGAACTGGGTTAAAAGTAACTTGATAGTAGAGAAACCTATCTTTTAAGTTCTCTACTGTCTTAATAATAGGAAACACATCTTTTGCCAGCTAATCACAATGAACATCATCAATGATAAGTCATGGTAATGGCTTTCCTCTTGACAGGCCATGATGAATATGTCACTTCATTTCTATGGTCTTCTTCCCCAAAATCCATATCCCTGTTTAATCATTAGGAAGACAGTATAAAAGCACAAGTTGAGTAACATTCTACAAAATACCTGACAGAACTCCCCAAACTTCTCATTGTCATCAAACACCAGGGAAGTCTAAGAAATGGTCACAGCTGAGAAGAGAGTAAGGAAATACAATAACTAAATGGCATGTAGCCTCCTGGATAGGATCCTGGGGCAGAAGAAGGACATTCATAAAAAATCAGTGGTGTTTGAGGAAAGGGTGTAGTTCAGAATGATGTGGCATTTTGGTTCAGCAATGGAAAGTGTCACAAAAAGGCAAACCGAGCAGGAGTATGCAAAAACTCATTGTGCTTTTCTGTAAATATGTAAATATTCTAAAAAGTTAATCACGAATTTATACAACACAAAGCATTGCAATTCTCAGACACACTCGCTGTCTGAGTCACCCCGCTCCTTGAGATAGAATGAACCCGAGTGCATGGCTGATGGTTAAGCTAAGGTTGTTTCCTGAGGATTAAGGGGAAGGCAACACAACTCTGACTCAACAGGGTGACAAGACCCCGAGTGCTGGTGCAGGACAAACAGAGGCATCCTGTCCACTCTCAACTGTCAAATGAACCACACCTTCAGGAATATTTACCTCACAAGCTATGCAGCAAGAACTCTCAGTTTGTGTGATTCCAGGAGTATAAACAAGAGCCTTTCTGTGATACGATTGTCATAAAAGGTAAAAGCAAATGAAAGTGTTTTGCAGAACTGTGGGTCTGGGAGAACAACTTTCACCGGCAGGTGGCAGAAAACTTACCGCAGAGTATTAAAATTGGCTTTAAATTGGAGTCATTATTGCTCATTAAAATATAGGGTGAGTGTTGTAGACTGAAGCTAAATTTTATGCTGTTTGTATAAAGCTCTCCTCAGACATGTAACCTAGAGCTGGGCATGTGCCAGTGAAGTCAAGGGAGCTTTTTATGAATAGAGTTTTACACCAAAGAGCATTCTTTCCAGGTGAGCTCTATGAAAAATCCTTTCTCTAAACACATGAGGATTGATGAATAATTAAATGCTCCCAGGCTCCAGTCTTATCTGGTCTCCTTGTCACAGTTTGAGTTTAAATTGTCCCTAACACACACACACACACACACACACACACGCACACGCACATGCACACGCATATGCACACACACATACACATTCAGGCTGGATGGTTCCAAAAGAGGAGCAAGAGGTGACCTTGCCTCTTCTCTGGAAAAGCCAGGACACAAGGAGGAAGTCACTGACCAATGGGGGTCCAGTGGGAAGACAAAACTTACCAGTTATTCACAGGAAAAATATGCTGTGAAGACTATTCACCAGCAAGTGGGGAGGCCAAAGGGAACATACGGATATTCTGTAGCAACCTAGTGAGGCAGCCACCATCCCTGGGCTGGGGAAACAAACAGAAGAAGCTGAATTATCAGCGTTTAGAAACTTGAGGGAAAGCCCCAAATGAAGAAGCAAAGACCTCTGAGGAGAGGGCATTATCCAGTCAGCGCTACTGGGTTTGGGCACCTTGAGTCTGATTAGAGAAACCAGGATCTGTTGTTAATGGTAGAACATTTTCAGGTGACCAAGTGAGGCTGGGTGATGTTGACAAGAACAGGAGGCCAACAGAAAGCAATGGAAGGATGGACTTTTTCTCACTCTTCCAGGTGCTCTCCCTCTGGGTCAGCAGACAGATCTTCCCATGGTAGCTGGTTCAGGACAGAGCTGAGACTCAGAGGCCTGGCCTCAGCCCAGCAAAGCAGAGTATGTGGTCAGCCTCTCAGACTTAGCCTCTCAGACTAGACACTTGGTGAGCCTCACCTGACCCTCCTGATCACAGGCCTAGAGGCATCGTGGTTGCTCAGCAAACCAGAAATCCTAGGACTATTTCAGACCTCAACCTGAGCATTTTGTATTTCCAAACAGTGTTGGATGACATTTTTGTCTAAACTTAGTGTATTAGTCATGGTACTCCAGAAAAATAGAGCCAATAAGATGGATATATAAGTATAAGATTTATGCCGAAACCGGTTTGGCTCAGTGGGTAGAGCGTTGGCCTGCGGACTCAAGGGTCCCAGGTTCGATTCCGGTCAGGGGCATGTACCTTGGTTGCGGGCACATCCCCAGCAGGGGGTGTGCAGGAGGCAGCTGATCGATGTTTCTCTCTCATCGATGTTTCTAACTCTCTATCCCTCTCTCTTCCTCTCTGTAAAAAATCAATAAAATATATTTTTTAAAAAAGTATAAGATTTATTATGAAAAATTGGTTATTTTGATTATGGAAGCTGACAGTCCTGGATTCAGCAGGAAGAGATGGTAAACTGAAGACTAGAAGAGCTGATGCTTCAGCATGACTCTAAAGACAGGCAGGCAAAGGCAATCCCCACTTACTCAGCCTTTCTGTTCTATTCAGGTCTTCCACTGATTGGATGAGGCGGGCCATCTGCTTTACTCAGTCTACTGATAAAAATGCTAATCTCATCCAGAAACACCCTCACAGACAAACCCAGGTCAGGGTCTTGACCACCTTGCCAAGGCCTCTCTAAGCTCACATGTAGGCCCCTGCCACCTTTCCTCTTCTGACCACCATAGGTCTCTGTTCCTGTCAGGGTCGTGGCACCAGCTGGAAATGTGTGAGGAAAATGGTGCAAGTACAGTAAGTCCAAGTATCCCCAAGATAACAAAACTGCCATTATGTTTTAGGGTGATATCCATGAAGATGACTGGGGCAACCCAAGGACCATTGTCCACTCCTCCACTGCTGAAGATACCAGGGAAGGGCAGCCCCAGTGTGTGAGCACAGCATCCGTAGAATGTGTCACGTTCTTCCTCATACAGTGCGTGTTCTCTGTTGTCCAGAGCTGGGACCCCTAGAGACAGACACAGAGATCAGAATGTGGACAGAAGCAGTTTATCTGGGAGGTGACCTCAAGAGGCAGTACTAGAAGAAGTGACACTGGGTAGGAAACAGCCGGCAGGTTACCACTCTGGAAAGCTGGGGCTCAGTCCCTTTGGGTTCCTCTGGGAAATCTCAGGACACCTCAGAATTTGGGTTGTTTATACTCCAGTTGCCATTTGCATCTGTCTTGAGCTGAGAGTTGATTTCTGGAGGCAGAGGGACCTGTCTGGGTGTGGATGACCCTGAAACCCAAAATCACCCTCCAGTGCCCAAGGTGTGCATGTCTGCTACAAGCCTTAACTAGCCAGGTTAGGACTGTAAAGCAGGTATAGTCTTTCTTCCAAGCTTAAAAGTTCAAAAGAGTAGCCATGGCATTTTCACTTAAGTTTAAGAGATGTTTAAGCAGAATTTGTTTGTTGTTTTTTGTGTGTGTGTGGTTGTTTTTTTTAGGAAAAAAATGTCCAGCTCCAGCTTTAGTCTTTACTGTATCATAGGTGTTATGTCCAGGGCTTCATGTTTTAGATTTCTTACTTAACTTGTCCCACATCATGAAGTCCTAAATAGGAGGCCAGAGCCCCGATGCCACAATCATTTAGGGAGACACTCGCCTGTGGTCCAATTGCCATGGCCTCTTCAGCGATATTCTCTGCAGCTTCAGTCCAGCGCCTGAGCAGCCCCTCACAGGCTGAGAGACCCTGTCAGCCTTCTTAATTATGATGACAGACCTATGGTCACCAAATATTTGCATTCAATAATTTATTTTTTTTAACTCCTATAACAGGCCACAGATTGCATTGGCTTGACTCCGAATGTGGGCGTCTCCGGTCAACAAAGTGTTCTCGGGGCTCTGTCACACAGCTAAGGCAGCTCTGCTTTTAGTAACATGTAATTAGTGTAACCAGCAAACCTTTAGAAATGACATTCAGAGATTTAAAGTGGATGCAGAGCTACTGGCAGAAGAAACTGGGCGTTTTAACTGATGACTTAAGTCAACAGTCTGTTCCGAGGGCAGATATTCCTGGAGCTCTGGTGTCATTTCCCAACACGTGTCATGGTGTTGATGGATCATCTGACACCATGTCCTCCACCAGTCAACACAGGCCCCCAAACACTCACACATCTGAGCTCAGTGGCAGGCGATGTCACATCTGCCCCTTGGAAGCACCACCCTCCATCTGCCCCATAACTATCCCCATTCCCCACATAAGGAAACAGTAGGCGCTTGCCCAAGTTTTAAACATCCACTTCTACCCACACTCGTTGTTTATAAAAGATGGTTCACTTAACAACACCCACTTAGCCAGGAGCATCTTTGGGCCTCTAATTGAAGCATGGCCTAAGGTCAGCCAAGAAAATGTGATGTTTCCTGTGGCCCCAGGTGGTGGCCCTGGGGAGGTGAGTGTACAGAGCAGAGTTGAGGTCTGGGGCTGCATCCCACCACTTGCTCAAGTCCTGCAGTTTTGGAGCCATTGAGAAACTTAACATAATAGGGCAGCCAGATTTCCAATGTACCTTGTGTTCTTATGTTTGCAAGCATTTCTGTCAGGCAGTCTGTGCTTTTCAAAAGCAATGCTTTCCCATTAAGGGGTGGTTTGACTAGGCTGCCCCGGAGGGGCAAAGGTGTGCAAACAGGTGAGCTTTTCTCAGGGACCTCGTGAGGGAGATAAAGGGCTCTGTTGGGGAACAATTTTCATGTTACATGTGTGGCACCAGGAAGAGCGCCCACGAACTGTGACATCACGCCTGGTGTCTGTTTGTGTTGGCTTTCTGCAGTATTTCATTCCCCTTTTAGCTGTTTCTTTGTATTCTCTATTTATTTTTAAGATTGGTTTAAGGCAAAGGAAAGACCTGTCCTGGATATGCCATGTGGTTTTGAATAAACAAAGCATTTTTAAAAGTCAATAAACTAGGAGTCAGGGTGAGCTCTGAAAGGGACTTTTGTGAGCTCTCACTCAGACAAGTTATAATTTATTCTTTTCTTCTGCACACATACGTCTTGAATGATATTTTTGCTTGATTGTTTTTAAAATAACATAGAAAGCATGCTTGTGTTTTTCTTTCACTCCCCCTCCAAAAGAGGCACCTTCTTCCCTAACAACTTTGCACCCCAGCTCCCCATTCCCAAAGAGGGAAAACTGAAGAAATGGCCAGCGCCTCGAGAAAAGTCCCAGAGGAGATGACTGGCATGAAGCTCCTTGAGTGATGCTGAAGGATGTGCTGGGTGCAGGTACATGACAGCTGTGCCTGGGATTCCTGTCCCCTCCCAAGCAACCCCTGCAGCCTTGTGCTACCCAGAACCCCATCTCTCTCGGATGGCCTGTTCTATCTCTGATTTCTCTAAAGACTTCACTGCAAAGGATGGGCCTTCCCCCTCCCATAATCTCAACCTCACACTTTGTCTCTTTCTTGATCATGAACCATACTGTACACTGGGCTTGTATGTTCCAGCATAAATTCAGAGCCTCGCTCACCCACAGCTCCTTGTGCTCATGCTCTGTTCACAAACTACACACTAATCTTTCTGAAGTTCTAGAGCCCCCAGATGTCCCAGAGACTTATATCCAGGGACACCGGATATTTCATATATGCAAATACCTAGTGTAAATATAATCCTCCTGCTTTTATTATTTGTAGTGATAATTGGTGGCTATGAAATATGATGACTTAATGATGTGCAAGGTACTCAGTAAATTCTTGTTTTATTACAGGGTATCTGCCTGATAATTTTTAAAAATATGTATTATATAATCATAGTTGTTGATTCTGAAAAATTAGAATATTTTAAGAGTTAAGTAACTGGAGGGCAGGTAAGCCACACCAGCTTCAATAAATGTCTATTGTCTTAATCGGGGGTTTCCAGAGAAACAGAACTAATATGAGTCTAAAAAGTCTCAAGATCTGTGAATGACAAGTTGGTAACTCAGGAGAGCCAACGGTGTAAATTCCAGTTTGAGTCTGAGTCTAAAGGTGACCGATGTGTCAGTCCCAAGACAGACAGAGAGAGAGAGAGAGAGAGAGAGAGAGAGAGAGAGAGAGAGAGAGAGAGAGAATACTCCTCTCCTCAGCCTTTCTTCTTTAACTCAAGCCTTCAACTAACTAGATGGGGCCCACTCACTTTGGGGAAAACAATCTGTTCTACGTAGTCTATGAATTCAAATGTTGATGTCACAAGAAACAACCTCACAGACAAATCTACTAAGTCATTAGCTTGCTCTGAACTAAATCTTAGCAATTCAACAACAGGTTATCCTTAATCTAGAAAAACACCTGAACTCTACAACAGCAAAAGATGTGGGTTTGTAAACATAGGGGAGACATTCTCTGAAAGGACTTCCTGGAGGGTGGGGCTTGGTCTGGGATCTAATGAGGGCAAGCAGTGGGCACAGGAACAGCAGAAACAGCAGGGATAAAGCACAGCCTCCACAGGTGACATGTAGGATTTTCCCATGTGACTGAAATAGGGCAAGGATCCTGTCAGAGATGAGGGAGGTGTGACTTCAATGCCGGGCTTTGTGAGGGGCTGGAGGTTTTCCAGAGGAAAATGACATGGAGCAGACAGTATCTGGTCTGCTTTGCAAGTGGCAATAAAATTCATAGAGGACAATGATAAGTGGGGCATTGAAGAGGAGATGATCAGAAGGTTAAGAAATCTTGGAACAGCATCATAATAATTGTGTCATAATAACACATCTCATATCATGCAGCTCTATCTTTGCCCAAACAGTTCATTGTTCTAAATACTGGAGGACATGATCTCTCTCTTGAATGGGGAGAACTCTGAGCTACAAGAAAGTTTAGTATCTTATCAAATCCCACAGCCCTAATACGTCATGAATTCATTAGCAACAGCTAAGATGTTTGAGTTCTGGCACAATGGTCAAATATTTTAAGAGGAACAGAATGAATCTAACCTATATTGTTCCCAAAAGGAGAGCTATTACCAATGATTGGAAGTAACAGGGAAGCAAATGTTGGCTTGATGGAAGAAAAAAGTCTAAAACAATTTGAATCCTTTAGACTTGCATAAGTTCTTTTCAAAATGGCTAGAATGCCAAGGAGGGAAGATGGATAAAATGGTGATGGCAAAGGCATCTCTGAACTCAAACAAGTGAAAATCAGCTGTTCTTGAGTCAATTATCAATGAGAGGATTTCAAAAACTTTGCATTCAAGGTGGAACTTTGGCTAGAGGAGGGGCCTTGGGGCGAGTGGTTCTTTCTGTACCAACAGACAGACAGTCCTGTTCTCTCTCAATTCTTCGTGTCGGTTGTGATGGCCGAGCTGCCTGGTTACCTCATTTCCATTCTTCTGTCTGACTCCCAGAATCATGTTTACTGGCCAGCACATATCACAGATGTCTCCACTGGAATTGCTCTAAGGTAAGTGTTTATTAATAATAAAAAGAAAACCTGACCCCATGTATATATGTAGGTTGTGTTTTTATTTGTCGTGTGGAGATTAATTGGTAGGAGGACAAAAGGGCAGCCTTAAATGAGAATTTTTTTTTTCAGTAACCTTTGACTTCAAGATGTAGGAAAAACCTTCTTTTAAAAAGTTAGAGCTAAAGAATTGAGAAAGGAGCTGATAGATAGCAGAAGCATCAGAGATTGACTCGGACATTTTTCTGCCAAATATTCCTGCACATCACTCGAGGGAGCACTCTTTCCAGGGGAAACAAGATTTCACTTTCTACAGCAGCCAATGGTGCTGCTGCTTTATGAAGAAAAAAAGGATTTCAGTATTCACTGTTGCACTCCTGGATTTCTTCCAACGCCTCCCAAAAATCACTTCCAAAAGAAAGAAAAAAATTGATACAGGCTACATTTCAGACAAAAGAAAATGAAGAATTATCACCCTTCATGGCTTTCTGCTAATAGCGTTTGTTTTGGGAGCTTCCTGACAGCCCAGCTTTGCTTTCACTCTGTATCAGATCTGCAAAAAATTCTCCACAGAGCGTTTAAGATGAAAAATATATCAGAACTACAATTGTCAGGGAGTCATAGCACACTTTGTATCTCACACACACACACACACACACACACACACACACACTGTCACAATGACATTTCTGATCTGGTTATTCAAGGCCATTTCTTTACAGGTTTGGAGTCCCAGAGACCTGAAGATGGGTCAACAGTCACATTTCTATTTGGAGGCAGCACAAGCACCAGCCCAAGTCTCCTAATTCATTGTCACATTCTGTGTATGTTTCCAGAAACTGGAGCAGTTCATGCATTTTGATTTTTTTTCAGTATTTTCTTGTGCCAAACGTTCTGCTAGTCTCCTCACAAGCACCATCCTATCAATCTTGAGGCCGTCTCTCAAGCAGGGATGTCATGCCCAATTTCAGATGATGTTCAGAGAGGAAGCCACTTGCCCACAAGCCCTTAGCTTCTCACTGATTGATTCATAACAGGGATTCAGCTCTGCCTCACCACATAGCATACTGGATTCTTATCTTTCAATCTGCCTGCTGATATCTTTGCTAGTATGCCCCAGTTGTGTCTGGAAATATGTTGCTTTTCCTTATTGAGATGATAAGTATTTCCTCAATGCTTATTTTATTTTAAGCTTTATTGGTTTGAGGTAACCACTGGGATAAATTGATAAGCTGAATTCCTAAGAAGTATTGATTTTATTAAATTCAGTCACCATTAAATAAAAAAATAAAAAATAAAATACTCCAAGGTGGCATAGCATTTTCTACCAAAATATCCAAACATCTCGGCTAAAACCAAGTTATATGAGGCATAAACTTTTAGATGATACTGGTGCTATCGGAACATGTGTGCTTACTTTGAAATGGACAACATATAACTTTTACCAAATTGGTACCAAATTCTGAAAAATTTCTGTTATGAAACAAAAGTCAACTTATCTGGCGTCCAGGTTGTGCTACTCAGAGGAACCAGAGGTCCCTGGAGAAACGATGACTCCAAGCCTGTGGTAAGACATGAACAAGATAAGCCTGCGATGTCTTACCATGCAAGAGAGCAAGGTGCCATGCTAGGATCGTGCCCCAAAACATAAGAGCCAACTTGAATATGCTCCACTGGCCAAAGATAAACCTTTGGTCATCAGTGATATTGACGATTGACCTTGCTAACTCCCACCAATACTATTTCTCCAAGAAATCACAACCATCTACAAATCCCTCTGTGCTCAAAGCACACCTGAGCCTTCCCCTGCCCAACTTATAACTCCCTGAACTGGGATGATTGTGTATGTCCTTTCTTTCCACCATGAAACTTCATCTGGTCAAGGGGAAACATTGTCATTCATTTCTTAGTTCATCCAATAAAATGTTGCTTGCATGAATATTTAAGGATCAGCCTGCTCTTTGAATGTGGGTCTCCAGGACTTGGGTATAGAACTTTCAGTGGCTCATAACTATAGCATAGATGTGGGGCTAACAGCTCCCTCCTACTAAGAAATGTTTTCATGCATTCAATGTTGTATTAGCTTACCTCACAGTCACTAGTTGCAACAAGACTGTTAACGTTTATGTATCACTTATTGTCAAATACAACAACACCACAAGTTGTCCTAGTTAATGTGCAGAAGGTTTATTTCTCTGTCTCTGCAGGATTTGGAGAAAGCTGTGGAGCGTTTCTGGGTGGTGAGCTGGATGCTTGGGTACACAGTCACACTATTAGTGCACACACTACATCCATAGTCATATTTTAGATGGTATTGTTGACGTTTACCAAGTTATGCCATGATAAAGTGGTCTACAGAGCATCTTCCAATCACAGTTGTCAATAAGATACAGCCAGAATTTTTTTAAGGGAGCATGGGTGTTTTTAGCTACAAAAGGGAAAATTAAAAAAAAAAAAAAAAGTTTAAGTAGCTTTAACAGTACAAAACCTTCTCACTGATGAGGACTTTGACTTGAAGAAGTGGCAGGGAAGGTGGAGACTGTGGTTTGGGTTAAGCCTAAGCCAAGCATTTAGTGGTTTAAGACATCACTAAATAGGCAATTTCATCTTTGTTTCCCCCAAACCTCAACCATCTGAAGTCTGTTATGCAGACCCAGCCACAATTATTAAGTCCATCCTCAGATATATATTTTTTTCAAAGCAAAATGCATTTAAGCGTCTCTCGAGGGGATTTATGTTCCAATCTTGTATCACTTTGGGCTCTCCTCTGGAACTTCCCTAAGCTTTCCATGTTGTGCTCATTTTTTCCTCATTCCATTATATCTGTCAAATTCAACTCTGTCATAAGTAGCTGTGACAGTCAAAAAAGGAAAGAAAAATCCTTCAAGATTCAGAGCATCAAAGCCCACGTCTTTCAGGTTATATCTTCAAGAGCCTGGCGGCGGGCAATCTCTGTGTTAAACAACCAAAAATGTGACATTTAAGTAGGGACAGATGCCTAACTTTATGATATAATAAATGCCTGGCAACGCTGTTCTGAGTCTGCAGTGCACACAAGTAGCATTAGAGGTCAATTTTCCAAATGATCCCTAATTCTTTCGTGACAATATATCACTTTACTGATGACCCTAACAAAAGCAGTTAGCTGCCCTCATATCACACAAACCCCAGAGGCGAAGAGAATGATTTCATGCATAATATAAACAGCCATTTAGAAAATAAAATCAAATCACGTAAAATCACAGTGGAGAAACAGCCACAATTGGGGCTAACAACTTCCATCCGTGGAAATATTTTTCTAATCTAAGATAGCTCACAAAGGGGAAAGCCATGAATTGATGTGTGAGCCGTAACCACCAACAATAAGATGATCCCCATTCAAAGCTCACGGCTTTCTGCCCCTTGCTTCTGTGTTTATAAAGAGGTGGAGTATGAAAAAATGACACCAGGCACAATCAAAATTATGAGGAGCAAGTAAAGCCTGAAGGTAAGAGTTGCTTCGTTGGCATGTTCACAGCAGCGCCCCCCCCACCCCCCCCCCCCACCACCACCAGTCTTGTTACTGCTGGCCAACCTGGCAGTTCTGCCAAGTGAAGGTATCAAATTAAAAAAAAACTTACTTATAAAAAAATAACAAGTGTTGGCGAGGATGTGAAGAAAAGGCAACCCTCCTCCACCATTGGTAGGATTGCAAATTGGTTCAGCCACTTTGGAACATAAAATTCTGTGCACTTGAAGTCTTTTTTTTTTTTTAAATTAAACATAGAGTTACCATACAACCCAGCAATTCCATTTGAGATATTTATCTTCAGAAAACAAAGACACTAATTTAAAAAGACATATGGCCCTGACTGGTTTGGCTCAGTGGATAGAGCATTGGCCTGCGGACTGAAGGGTCCCAGGTTTGATTCCTGTCAAGGGCATGTACCTGGCCCTCAGTGATAAGTGTTCCATTGTTTATGGTTCTATCGAATTAAAATGTATCATTCTTTTTAAGATTCAGAAAGGAAATTATCACTCATTTCTAGAACCCAATGCTGGCTGAGAGATGGGAAAGGAGATAGGAGAATGAGAACATGCATAGGGGCTGTTTAATGGAACGTGTGGCTGTCTTTGCTGGGTGCTCTGCCTTGTCAAGGGGCTCCTTCTTAATGGCCCCTCCTCCAGGGAGAGAAACTCTGGCTGATTTCTTTTAGCTTGTAATACCAAGGTGCTCTAGTCAGGTAAATGCTAGAATACTTTAATATTGCTCCTTAAAAACAACCTGTGATAGACCAATACAACCTCAAATAGGATCACAGTAAACAGCCCATTCACTCTCAAAAAGGTTAAAACATTGAAAATGTAGGTTCCCCATATTTCCAGTGAACAAGATTGTTAGTTGTTTGGAAAGTGACCTCCCTTCAAACAACCTAATACAGGAGACCCAGGGATGATGATTACATGGAGGCCCTCTGAGGCTTAGATGGGTTCAGAAATCCACGCTAAAGTGTTAGATAAAAGGATTTGCTTCGCTTTGTTTTGACACTGTGCTATTTCCCAGGAGCAAGTATATAAACCTTGAGACGTGTTGTTGTTTCCTCCTTTTCTGGTTCCTGCCAATCCAAAGTAATGGCAAGGAAGAAACATGATGTCTCAAGGTTTCTAAAGAAATTCTGCTTTTGTGGAAAACATTAATGTGGAGTGGAAATGAGAGAGGGGTGGGGTTAAGGAAGTGACAAAAGCCCATTTGGAAAGAAAGCAGCCGGACTCCCCAGAATGGTAAAGATGGAAGTGACTGTACCTGGATGTAGGAAATCAGCTCAGGTGTGTCACAGGTGGTGTAAGGTGATCAGTATCATTATCAAGAAACTTCCAGCAGAGAATCTCAAATTCGTCATGCTCTCCAGGTCCCCAGTCCCCATGATGCTTCATGGACACAGATGTCAGGTGTCCATTCACCTGCTGAACAGTAGGCACATCTGAAGTGGCAAGGTGACTGAACAGTGTCTCTACCTCTTAGCACCATGCCTGGCACCAACAAGGAAATGAGTGAATGGATGAATGGAGGAACTAATGAATGAAAAGCAATGTACAAAGAAGACTGGCACAATCCAATAAATTTCCATTGATTATGGCTGAGGGAGTACATCAAAGCAGCTTTCCTACATAACAAAGGCGATGGACACAGCATGCACATAAGAATGTGTGTGTGTGTGTGTGTGTGTGTGTGTGTGTGTGTGTGTGTGTGTACTTGGAAGTTTCTTGTTGGACCAGTCACTTGCCCTCGGTGTAAGTTTGACCTCACAAAGCCTGGCTCCATTACTGCAGGTCCTGGTCCTTCATATCCGTCTCAAGATTCTTTTTGCAAATTAAGAAAATTTAAAAGCAACAACATTTTTTATATAGTCCAGAACCTTCCTCAGGAGATCTAAACTCTCATATATTTAATCTGTATTTAAATGTTTTCACTTGCACCTTGATTTAAACATTATCTTATAAGATACCATACATATACAAATATTGCATCCAGATGGTTTTGGAAATTAATGTCTGTTTCCAAGATCTGTGCCACTTCCCCAGGTTGCTATTTGTATTTGTTTACTAGGGCCACCACCACAAAGTACCCACAGGCTGTGCAACTTCAACAGAAGTTTATTGTTTCAGTTGTAGAGGCTGGAAGTATAAGATCAAGGTTTCTCCTGAGGACTCCTTCCTTGCCACATAGACAGCCCTCACATGGCCTTCCTTCCTTGCGGGTTGGCTTCCTAATCTCTTCTTTTAAGAACCCCAGAATATTAGACCCACCCTAAAAGACTTCATTTTACCTTGATGACCTCTTTAAAGACACAATTCCCAAGGACAGTCACATTCTATGGTAGTAGGGTTAAGGCTTCCTTCTACAGAGTTGAGGGGGACACAATGCCATCCACATCAACATCTTCTGTTTTCTAAAATCTCCGTTTTCTTCCTCAGCAATAAGTTATCCCCAATCATAAGTGTTGGGAGGTAAAGAGCAAAAAGTCCTTCCTGGAGGCTCCTTAAATAGAGCTGCAAACAAAGACCTACTCAGGAAAACAAAGTTTTTCCTCCAGGTAATTGTGTGCTGGTTCCTTGAGAAACGACTCTAATTCATGTACAAATTTATTTCTTTTGCGGTATTTATGGTTACAAATATATGGTTATTCTAAAGCAGAAGTTTAAAAATTAATAACATATTTAAGTGGAAGACTTTACAGGTTTTTCAAACATAAATTTCAAGTGTTTCCATGACACAGGGTAATAACTCTCCGAAGCGAGAATAGAACCGCCAAGTCTAAAGGCCCCCTCTCATAATTCATCAGGACGTGGCAGTGCAGCACTTACAGCGCATTTCAGAAGCAACGTTAATATTTCATCAAATCTGAAGCAAATAGCCTTTAATCCATATATTAAAATCCTAATAGTTGCTGTTGCACCAGAGGCTAGAGGCAACAATAAACGGTATGGAAATGCGGCCATTCGTCTCCATCCACAGCCTTCATATTTTCAGAAATTACATTGACCGATTGGCT
Organism: Eptesicus fuscus; assembly: GCF_027574615.1. Taxonomy (NCBI): domain Eukaryota; kingdom Metazoa; phylum Chordata; class Mammalia; order Chiroptera; family Vespertilionidae; genus Eptesicus; species Eptesicus fuscus. Next base: position 85,736,211 of record NC_072476.1, on the reverse strand, counting down.
CCCTGACAGCCCTTGTTCCCATTACTGCTTATGTTTATTGTACATCTTTATGGAAAAGTTAAAAATGTTATGAGTAAAACCTTAATAGAATATAACCTGGGAAATCTCTGAGAAGGAGTCGAGAACTATTAAGAAAATGTGGCTCCAACGAACAGAACCACAGGCGAGTGTCAGGCTCGGTATGGCTTCCGAGTGTGAGAGGCCACATCCCGGCAGTAATCAGAGACGGGGGATGTGAGGGTCTTCATGTCAAATTAAATTCCTCAATAGGAGAACCTTATGGAAATGTGTGATCAATAAAGTTTACCCAGGGGCGGGCAGAGGAAGGTGTTAAGTGTATATAAAAACAATTCCTAAATTGCTTTTTTCACATTTGAAAAATAAAAGTTACATATGGCATGTTTTGTATTTATTGAAATGCCATAGTTTTGTTTTATAATCTCATACAAGGCATTACAGGAAACCATTTGGTGTTTTTTAAGGAAACTTTAGCTTTATGTAACTCAGTCTTAAAAGTATAGTGTATTTGTTTTTCATACTCATTACAAATGTATGAGCTATAAGTATGTGTTTTCTTGTGTCTATTCATCTCACAACAAAAAAATAGCTAATATTCATTTTTATGGTGCAGAGATGAATAATGTTTAAAGCAAATTAAAGCAAAAGTAGATAGAATTTTTTTTCATTTTTTTAATTTTGAGTAGTTTGCATCAACTATTTAGCTTTATGATTGCATCTTAATTTAATTAATTTACTTTAATTTGATTTATTAAATCAATTTAACTAATTTAACGTGACTAATGATTTAATGTGGCCTCTTTAGAAGCTGTCCTTTAGCTGGTGCAGATACATGTGTAAGAGATGAGACAGATGAAAAATATGGATCAGAACACATGTGGACAAGTCGGGAGGATTGGCTGTAACTATTTACCCAGAGATCACACACAGCATCTTCTTTCCATCAACACTGGTGTTGTTCAAAACAGTTTCGGAGTTTGTAATTTAGACTGCAGCATATCAAAGCAAAGTAAACATTTATGGAGTGCCTACTCCATGCCAGATAGTGTAAAAAGCACAAAGTAATCTCAATTTATTTACCCAATGCTAGAGAATCGTCATTGCTTTTCTGCATGTTTGTTTGTTTCGATTTGGTGGTTAAGTTGTTGTTGCTGTTGTATTTTACAGATGAAAAGGCTGGGATTCCATGGGATTAAGTGATATGTAAAACCTCAGGCATTTGCAAACTCCATTCTATAGGAAAATGCATTTTGATTTGGGGAAATGGCAAAAGCCATTCAGAATCTACTGACTGATGTGGTCACCAAACTGGGGAATTCTGTAAACTCAATTTTTTTTTAAGTTGCTGTTAAATAAAATGCTGCATGTTCACAGGGCACTTTTGATGCCAAGGGGAAGCTTTCACACATTTGAGATTATGCCTCCCATGTGGATGTTCCTGCTCTGTGCCTTCCAGCAGCTAAGTATTCCCAAATAATACTTTATTCAGTGTGTGGAGAAGAAAGAGAAAAGATGAAGAACAAGTGAAGACTGAAGTAGGGCTTCGTTCCTTCAGAACTATGGAGGTGAGCAAGAAGGGAGGCATGCTGCAAGGGAGAGCCTGCACAAGTCTGGAGTTCCTTGTCCAGCATCATTTTCAGGAAATCCTTGTCACGCCAAAACGCAGATGGCACTGGCCGTTGGCCACTCCTCTGGAGCAAGAAGACACAGATCTCAGTGGACCAAAGCCCAATTCTTATTTATGTCTTGTTTCTTCTATCAGATACTTACATCACACCCTCCATGTTCCAGGTACTCCTCTAAGTGCTTCCCAAATACAGAGGCCCTGGATCCTCACAGTACTAGTAAGCCTGTGAGGTAGATATCACCACTTTACAGATGAGGAAACCAAGGCACAGAGAAGTCACACAGCTTGGGAGTAAAGGAGCTGGAATGCAAACCAGTCTGTCTGCAGCATCTGTGCTTTTAACCCTGACTCCAGGAAGCCCTCACATTAGGCCAGGAATGAAACTTTGACTTTGAGGGGAGAGGGACTGGTTGCCATGAGAGCCAGTATCTACTCATTGGTGCAGTCAGGACATGTGGCCCACACATCTGCTGTGTAAATGCCTCTCTGTGAAAGATGACAGGGCAGTCGGGGTCACCAGGTCACCTGACAACACTATAGAGTATATTTCCTCTGACAACACATGGTCCTCTCCCCTGGCATAAAGTATCTTCTTTAATATTTCTTAAATAAGCAAAAACATAAATGTGAGTGAGCTTCATACCCATTGAATTGGAAGATTATTTCATTTTCTCACCACTTATAGACTAAGTATCCCCAAATAATACTTTACTCAGACATAGGAACAGAGTCATCCCACAGAATAGTCTGACAAACATGCAGAACAGCCATGATTAATGCTGTAGGTAATTCTAAAATAAATGTGGAATCGGGTGACTTAGAAATGTATTTGTAAATCAGCAAATACCTACTATACTAAATAAGAAATAGCAATGTTTGATTCTTAAAACAGAAGGCCAGTAGCCAATGCTCACAATTTTGTCACTACCTCGCAAATGAAGGTGCTGTTCCCATATCAGAACCACCAGGTTATGATTCTCATGACCCATGTTACTCATTTGTCACCTGACATAAACTTTCTGGTCAATGGTTCCAGTGGAAGACGTTCCTGATCTATGGAAAGAGTGTGAATTGAAATGGTGAAGATCAACAGCTGTCCAGTGTGGTGAGGGCACGGTGACCGAGTCTGAGCGTGGTATTCAATGCTGATGATGTAGTTACACATCCACCTACTTGATCACCCCTAAGAAATGATTTTATGATTGGGCTCAATTCTAGGAGGCAGGTTTTCACCCCCAAGCACTTCCTGACATCCTGGTCCTTCATGCCTGTGCGGCAGGGAAGGAGTAGATGAATGCAGGCCTCTGGGAAACTCCAGGCTGTGCCCTCTGAAGGATGGCATTTAAATGTGTTAGGAGAAGCCCCACACTGAGACGTTCTAAATCTGGACAAAGTCTTCCATTTAAATGGCACCTTTTATTAAAACTATCTTTAAAGGAAAATAGATGTTTCAGTGCTTGAAAGATTACAGCCATATCTCTGCCCCCTCAGACATGCATGGAGCTTGCTAATTACATCATAAGGTCTGAGTTGTATAAAGTTCACTCAGTGTTGGCTTCTCAGTGTTAGAAATCTCTTTAAACTTATGAGAAAGGATGAGGGAGCGGGAGCTGAAATGAAAACATCCCACCTTTTTCTCATGATGCGAAGTGGTTTGCTACTGAGATACCGTCTTGGCATGGGTTCCCTCCGCTTAAGTGCAGTTTCCATTGCTCCCACAAAATCCAAAAGCAAAGCAAAGGTTTAGTTCATGCCATAAATATGTAACGTGAAAGTTGTGCTGGCTGGCTGAGAATATTCCAGCCCGAATGACAGTTCTCAAGATGGGGGCTTTGCAGATCTGAGATATCGCAGGTGCCTTAGCCACTGAACTGCAGTCATGCTTCTGCAGACTTTATTTGGATATTTCAGCATTTTAAGTTATTTGCATGTGTCTGGGGCTAACCCAAGCCTGAAACATCCAAGTAAGTGCTCCTCACAGCCTTGTTTTAGAATCACGAAGGAAAAATGTCAAAGTGGAGACCAGCTGAAGAGACGCTTATAGACAGTCCTCTCACTCCAAATGCAAAATGACACCTTCAAAAACTAAACTTGTCCTACTTTTCTAAGTCAAGCCCAAAACAAAAAAGTGAGCTGAGTTCAAGACGATGAAGCCAAAAAAAAGGCACAAAACATCGCTCGAGGAATAGAGCTGAATGGAAGAATGTGTGTTTGCTGACAGCTCAGACAAATTTCAAATTGAACGGCAGACCTTACAGTGGAGAACAACTAATTATATGGCCTTGGCTTAGGCAGCTCTACCAGCATATAGAAGGGCAGCTTTTCTGCCTATAAAATTCCACTGTGCTAAAATGTTTTATGAAATTATGTTTATGGGCATTATTACATCTGTTCCCGTTTTATTCATAATTTGTTATTTAATATATAGAAGTATGGTTACTTCTGTGATTCATAAATACACTTTCTTCATAACACATGGTTCTGGGTTAATATAATTTAATAAGTTTGCTTAAAGGTGCTACTAAAAAATAACATAAGAAATAAATTCTGTATTTTAATAACATTTTTAAAATGTATTTATTAGGCCTCTGTTTCAAATTTTCAGAAATTTAATTGATCTGAACTTCTTTTCTTCAAAGTTAATTGCAGTTTTATTTTTGAGACACTTAAAAATACTCATCTAACACTGCAAGTTTTGTTTATTTTTCACATGCACGATTGATTCTTAAGATGAGGTCAGTAGATGAGTGGATAAAAAAGCTGTGGTACATTGACAAAATGGAATACTACTCAGAGATAAAAAAGAAGGAAATCTTACCCTTTGCAGCAGCATGGATGGGCCTGGAGAGCATTATGCTGAGTGAAATATGCCAGTTTGAGAAAGAACAAGTTCCATATGATTTCACTCATGTGTGGAATATAATGAACAAAATAAACTAACAAGCAAAATAGTGACAGACTCATAGAGAGAAAGCAGGCTGACAGGTTAGGGTGGGAGGACTGGGAGGGGGAGTGGTGAAAGGATTGAGCAAAAAGGAAAAAAAGAGAGAAAAACTTATGGGCACAGGCAACAGTGGGGTGATTGCCGGAGGCAAGGGGGTAGGTGAGAGACTTGACTTGGGATGATGAAACCACAATACAGTGGGTTGTACAATTGTGCGCCTGAAACCTGTATAATTTTCTTAACTAGTGTCACCCCAATAAGTTCAATCAAAAAGAGGAAAAAAAAAAAAGGAAGTCTGAACTTGTTTCCAAGGGACTTTTGGAAATTCGGGATGAAAGCAGAGCACAAAGTTCAATGCATATTTACTGACAGGCTTTCAAATGCAATAAGTGTCTTTCATTCAAGACACTTATTTACATTCTGAAATTTAAAGTTACTCATCAGATAATGTCAAAGCGGAAGGCTCTACTGAAATCTCACCATTATGTGGCAGGGATGGCCTCTCCCCACTGTTGAGTTAAGCTGAAGATGTTTTCCCCAGCACATCTTAATTTAGTAAGGCCAAGTTCACCTCTAATTTTCCAAAATTGTTTTTTGTTGTTGTTGTTTCCTTCTAAGCTCTTCAGAGATGACTATACACATATCATGCAAATTGGCAAGCCTCTAACAGTTGTGCGAGAGTGTCTGGGATACATGTAATTCTGTTCCAATTGTAACATTCCAATACAACAAAACAATATACTGTGCATATGCAATCCATGAAAAAGCCAGAAGCTGTCAGAATTTGAAAAATATTTATCAACACAACTTCAATCAAATGTTTTTCTATCACAAAAGAAAGATTAGATTGTAAATAATGAATTCAGAAGCCGTCACCCTATTCTTGGGATTTTTATCTGCACTGTCACCTGGGCAGAAGCCTGGGATGTCTGAACCCTTTATATCAATGTGGGTAGATTCTGATTACATCTCTTAAATGCACCTCCATGGAACTGTCTTCTCTTTGTTTAATAGCATCACAGTACTTATATATTTTCTTTGTTCTTTAAACCTTCTATATATTTCACAAAATAATAAAGGGAGGAAATAAAAATATAAATATATGGTAATGAAAATTGTGCAATGAGGTTGCACATTGGTGATGGTTGGGGTGGACTGTCATCCTTTATCACAGCATGGTCACTAAAGAAGGTATTTGTACAAAAAGTGAGAAAGTGAATGAGTTATTCTCTAATACAAAGAATGAAATCAGAAACAGAGGACCAGGGCAAAGAAAGGAGAGAAGGAAAGAAACAGAAAGCAAGGAAGGAGAGAAAGAAGGGAGGGAAGGATGGAAGGAAGAGAGGAGGGACAGATTGGAGGAAGTGGCAGAGTTAGATTTGAACTCAGGCAGTCTGCATCCAGACTAAAAAAATTTGAAATATTGGCATGATGGAAAATATAATAATTGAAATAAGAAACACAAGAGATGAGAGAATATGCAGAATAAATACAGATAAAGCAGAAGATTGGCTTAAGAAACTCTAGCAGAAGTCATCTTAAGGAAACATAAATAGAAACAACAAAAAAGAAAACTCATGAGGTAAAGAATATACAATTAAACATGTCTGCATCCCCATAATGGAAATGAAAGGACTTCTGTTACCACAAGACCATCGGTATTTATTGACATAGGAATAGATAAGTGGATTGATTAAACAGAATAAGGAGAGCTGAAGCAGACTGTCATATACATTGTCCATTGATTTTTGTTCAAAGAACCAAGTTAATCCAATGGGGAAAGCAATGTATTTTTAATAAATATTCTTTGAACAATAGATAGCCATATGGAAAAAGTGAATCTGAATCTCATCTTGCTCTATGTCCAAAAATTTACCCAAGGTTGGTCATAGACCTAAATGTAAAATCAAAATCTATAATGTGTCTAGAAGAAAACATAACAGAATATTTTCATGGTCTTGAGGTAGATATAGATTTCTAGAACAGAAGACAAAAAGTAGAATGCACAAAAATATAAAACTGGTTACTTCAACATTATCAAAATTAAAATTTTCTGCTAATCAAAACAGATAATTAAGACAGTAAATCAATAAATCACAAACATAGAAAAATACTGTAGTACATATATTTGATGTGTTTACATAAAAATTTTGAAATGTTAACAATAAAAACAATTTTTCAACAGAGCAAAAGATTTAAATATGCAAGTAATAAAAGAAGGCATATGAATGACCACTAAATACATAAAAAGATGTTCAATATCAGTAGTCATCAAATAAATGAAAATGAAAATTGTAATGAAATACCATTTTATACTTGCATTATTAAAAGGATGGACAACACATACACTGGAAGAAATTGAAGTAACTGGTGATCCTGCATGGCCAGTGGAAGTATAAAAGGACAAACTGGAAATTAAAAACAGCAAAACAAACAGAAAGATCTGGGTCTTCACCAGAGAATGTTTGACAAGCACCATTTCTGCGTTTAAAAGAAGAGTTACAGATATCGACCATATATTAGATTGCAAATGAAAGACCAATACATTTTGAAGAACCAGTGTCACAAAACTATGTTTTCCTACTACACTGAATAAAACTAGGAATTTATTTTAAAAGTATAAGTCAAAAACTTTCTCTATTTCTAGAATCTTAATAATATACATTTTGCTTAAAAGGAAATTTTGAAATACTTAGAACTGAACAACATGAAAACGTTATATTTAAAAATGTGTGGACATATCTAGAATAGTCTTTAAAGTAAGATTTATATGTTAAAATACATTTTCATGAGGCAAGAAAGATTAAAAACAAATGATCTAATCAAAGGAAAAATATGTTGAATTTATTACACTAAATAGGGACTGATTTTAATGGAAAACACATGGGCAAAGTTAGCAACAGATAACAGATTGGGAGAATATATTTGCAATATCTAAAACCAACAAGGGACCATATTATCTAGAATATGTAAGAAATGCCTATAAATCAAAGAGAAAAAGCACATTAGCTATGAAGGCAAAACATGAAGAGGCAACTCACATGAAGAGGAAACCCAAAATGCTAACAAGATGTGCAAAGATGCTCTGGTTCGTTAATAATTAGAGAATTGAAAATTAAAACAGCAAGATCTCACATTGCACCCATCAGACTGGAAAGTATCTGAAAGATGGATTGACAAGTGTTGGCAGATACGTGGGAGTGGGGGGATGGGGAGTCTTGCCCTCAGGTGGTCCCCAGCTAGACACAGCCTTTTGGAGAACAAACTGGTACTACTGAATTAAATTCAGTGCGTATATATGGTCTGACCCAGCAGTTCTGCTCCTGGGATCAGAGAGTAGAGAAAACAAGGACACAGGCACCATGATGTCTCCCAAGTGTCTTGCCTGGTGACAGTTTGAGGGACTCTAAATGTCACTGCTTTGGCAAAAGATAAGTGAAAATCACTGCACACCATGGAACAGTGAGTAGGCAGCAGTCAGAAGCCACGGACTATGTGAATATTCTGTAATATGAAGAAATCTTTAGAGTACTGAAGGGGGAAACAAAAACAGAATGAGTTGTATAGCATTTTACCATTAGGATCTCTTAAAATAAATATTTTTGGTAAATGTATATATTCATATATGACATATAATTTACATATAAATATGCATATATATAAATATGCACTATATATACTAGAGGCCCGATGCATGAAGATTCGTGCAAGAATGGGCCTTCCTTCCCCTGGCTGCTGGCACCGCCTTCACTCTGGCCAGAGCCACCTTTCTGCCTTTGCTCCAGCCTGGAGCCACCTTTCTGCCTTCACTCTGGCCCAGAGCGCCTTTCCGCCTTCCCACGCTACCCAGAGGCCCAGAGCGGCTAGGGTGGTGCGGAATGCCTGCATAGTTCGGTGCCTATGTATGCAAATTAACCTGCCATCTTTGTTTGGTTAATTTGCATACTCACTCCTGATTTGCTGGTGGGTGTCGCAAAGGTACAGTCAATTTGCATCTTTCTCTTTTATTAGTGTATATAAATATATATATATATATATATATATAAATATATATATGTGTATGTGTGTGTGTGTGTGTGTGTGTGTGTGTGTGTGTGTGTGTGTTAAAATTTACCATTTTAACTAAGGTCAGCTGAGGCAGACTATAAGGCATTGCTCTCTGGGGCTCCCTGCCTTCAACTAAGGAACGGAGCTGACCTCAAGGCCAGAAAGCCATACCCCTCCTGCACAGTAGGAAGAGCTAGTGGCCCAGACATGGTGGAGAACAATAGGGACGCATGGATGACACCAGGAGAAAAGAGCTTGTACCTGCATCTGACTCCCCCTGGAACCTGCGAGGGCATGTCCCCATTCCTGGGCCTCCAACATGGCTGACCTGCATTCCTGCAGACCTGTCTTACAGAATCTTCACCCCCCAGCTCCCCACATGCCACAGCCACCACTCTCCCCACATTAGTTCCTTAACAGTCAGGCAGCCCATGTGCTAGTTAACTCATGCCCCACCACTTCGTGCAGCACAGACAATGCCATGTTCTAAACAGGTCATGGCACTAGGGTCAGAGCCCAGGGGCCAGGCAGGTGCGTACTCAGGCTCCACTTTGGGAAATGGTGACAGCATTGCAAGTAGTCACCCATTTCTGGTGGCTGCCCCTAGCCCCATCTCAGCCAACAAGACGGTTCCTCTCCACCTTGCACCAAAAAGTGTCCCTTTCATGGGGAGGAATGTGACCCAGATCCCAAGTTATACAAAAGCCATACAAGAAGTATTTAAGAGCTACTCTGAGTGCCTAGTCCAGGGGTTGAAATGCCAGGTTTATGTAGAGAGTAAAGATCCCGGCGGCAATAAAGACAGTGTTCTTAAATTATGCATACTGCTGGAAATAGGGAAAATGGAGAAGCTATGCTGAGTGTTTGTATAAAAACCGGAAGAGAATGCATGCCTTGGGTAAGTCCTCTCTTTGCTAAGACTTCGGCTAACCCAGATCCAGGCCACACTCTCTTGATGGGTTTAAAGGGCTTTACATGAAGTGCAGTGTATATTGAATTTCTTTGTTGCTTATTTCGAAAGTCCCTGAAGACATGGCAACTACAAAGCAGCCCTGAAAAACAGGAATGTTGGAACAGATGTTATTTAGGCATTTTCACATAATAAAGACTTCTAATAATCCCCAATGCCTAATTATCCTAACAGTTATGCCAAAGTTTTCACTCAAGGCATGATAACTGCAGACAATATTGACTTGAATAAAACCACAATTATTTAAGACATAGATGGTGCCAATCAAAGGAGACCTCAAAACAATTGACTACCACATTTTTTAGGGCCCAGATTAACCAATAACCCAACTTTGTACTTACATAAAACCAATTAGTCAAGTAGTAATTTCCTGATAAAGCTATGTTCTCAGAGGGAACAAATCTAATATCTTCTGCATTTCTCCATCAAAACTATATTATGATATTTACCACTGGGCATTACTTGATTAGTATATCATGTTTCCACCATTTGCCCCTACACCTGGAAGGTAGTGATGCGCCATCCAGAAAATATAGCATCTTTCCACAAGTACTTTTTCTTGTTTTTTTAAAGTATAAGTCAAAGATAACTGCAGGTGTGATCAGAAATTGCAGGTTCAACATCTATTTTGTTGTTGTTTTTACAGTGAAAATACAATAATCCACAAATGTAGCTTTTTCTAACTTCTACCTTAAAAAATAATTTTACAGGAAACAAAGAAAGTATATTTTTTACTTTTGCCAATGTACATCCTATTCTTATACCTAACTCTGTGCCCCAATGATAATCTGAGGCTTAGATTTATCAGAACTTGGATGGTCAGTTTAAGAATTCAATATTTTTATATGGAAAGCAAGCAAACAAATATCTTCCACTGTGTATGAATAATACATATTTTAAAGAGAGACAAGTAACCTTTGGTGTCAAAAAGCAGGTCTGATGGTTGACAGCTATCTACATATGCACTATGGTCTCTTCTGAAACACACCCAAAAGAATTAAAATGAGAAGACAGACATTAATAACCCTTCTCTCCACTGCCCAGAAAAGGAAAGGAGTAAAGGAAAGCATGGCAAATAAATCATTCAGAGCCTCTCACAATTCAACCCCCAGGAAAAGGCTGGAAGGTATAGAGGACCAGAAGGGACATGGACGTGGTTTTGGAAGAAAACACCATAAGATGCTGCCTCATCTTCAAACAGAAGCTCTACTGATAGTCAGGAGGACAAGTTTGTGTATGTGCCCACAGAATGTTAACTCTGGGTGACATCTGCCAGATTGGAACAATTAATATATCTGCCAACACTAAGTGTTGACAATGATAAGGTAGTGATGGAAAAGGTCATACAGACTGATTTGGAAGCAAACACCTTTCATAAAACTGGTTGGTCAATCCAAGCATCCAGCATGTCCACTTCTAGACATGTGTACTCTAGACAAACTCCCACATCTGCTTCATGGGACATGCGCAAGAAGGCTTCCAGAAGAATGAGCGTTGTAACAAAAATTAGAACAAGCCAAAAATTCATGGACAAGAGAATGGATCAATTGCAGTATTTCCATATAAAGAAAGAGCACCCAGAGTGAAAATAATTGAACTACAGTACACATCAATGGGGATGAGCATCTTGGTAAAACATAATACTGAATTTAAAAATGCAAGTCATAAAGACTAAAGAAAATGAAATTTCATTTGCGTAAAGTTAAAGCATACAATAAAAAATAGTATGTAATTAAGGTTACATCCATATGTGGTAGGACTATAAGGAACCACAGGGAATTAGAACCAGGAAATTCAAGATGGAAGCAGGGATATGGGTGGGGTCAGAGGAAAAATACAGGAACCATCGAAGGTGTTGGTATTTCTCTTTCTTAAATTCTAGTATGGGCTCAAAGATGTTTGTTTTACTACCATGCCTTTGTATTATATTTACTCTTTTGACTGTATGTTACATTTCAGTAAATAAATAAAAAAGTCATCATCAATTATGGGGTGGTGCTCAAGAGAAGCAAGAAAAAAGAAGTAAAATCATTACAGCATATGATTCCTCCCCTTAAAATGTTCTAATTGAGTCAGAAAAGCCAAACTACCGTAATTCAACGTAAAGTATTTGAAAATGAATTTTTGCTCAAATTAAGGAGAAGTCCACATGGGAAGGAGAAAGCCAAGGGCAGTATAAAGAGCTGAGTGTAGAGGGTGTGCAGATGCATGGTCTTGGTCCTGGACATGTCCCCTTGTTGCCCTAGGGATGTTAGGAGAAAAAGAGTCTCCTGACATCCCAGGGGAGGTGTGGAGGGGTTTCTCCTCAGCACAGGCCGATGTTGGGGCACCTGGAGAGAAGGCTCTTTCCATACCAGCCTGCAGGGCTCAGACAGCTCTGGAGCAACCCAGCTGGAATGATCAAGAGGCATTTGATGGAGAGGCGATAGGCTTCAGAAGGGAAGCAGACATTTTTCTAAAATATCTTTAGGTTTGTAAACCTCATGACATTTTGTTAGCAAAGATTTCCCTGAGCACCCTGAGTAGAGCTGGGTTTTCAAAAGTCTCAGGGTTGCAACTGGCCAACTATTTAGAGGGTGGATATAACTGGTTTCAGCAGAGCTAAATGAAAGTGTTGGTCCAATATTTCTGCCCTGGATTTCTTCCTGTGACCTGAGGGCTACTGGTGAAAATCTATTAAAAGACTTCCTAATAATAACAAAAAAGAGTTGACATTTCACTTGGTCAAAATTGAAACCCAAAGGAATAGCCTCAATTTCTGATGAGCTGGGATTGACACAGTGGCAACTCGCAGCTGAGCAGCCCAGACATCAGCCTTGATGCACAGCAGGCTGACCAGTGCACAGGGCATCTCAGGGGGTGGCCAGCAGGCAACACCCAACCAAATGTGTGATCAGCCACAGAGGGGACCCAGATGAGCACGTTCCTCCCATCTGGAGATGTTCACATCAGAAGCAGACCTCACACATGGGCTAGAGTGATGGGGATGCAGGACAGCCCTGTCTTATCAATGCTCAAGTAGAGTCAAACTCTGTTCTTGTTTTAGGGAAACTTTAATTGCACGAATGGACCTATGCATTTCATGTAACTGAGCCAGTTACACGAAATGCACAAGGAGATTCATGCAATAAAATCTCTGAGCTTATTGAAAATCTGAAGGTTGATATCTATGAACAATAGATCATGGAAAAGCAGTGACTTGCACTGGAACTGCATTTTTTAAGTTTTAAATTGTGCTCTCATGTTTAGTCTTGTTTCATTTCCCCCAAGCTAAGTGAAGCTAGTTGTCTTTATTTCACAGGTGAGGTGGTCCTGCGGGTTCCTTTTGTCCTTCCTCCCAGAAAACTGATGCTAATTCAGTCTTGTCAACACTGAGAATGTCCCTGGAGCTGAGAGATTAAGCTGGCATTCAGGGGGCCCTCTCCTGGACAAAGACACCCTTAGTGATGAGCACCAGGCCTGCATCCAGGCATTGGAATTCCTGCCCAACACTGAGTGCTCAGCCTTGCCTCTGTGAGAGAGGGGTGTGCTGTGTCTTTATAGGCAGGTAACTGAAGTTATATCCAATTTTTTTAAAAATCTGTCAAATGCAATCGTATGTATTTTTAAGATTTTTTAAAGAGAGTCTCTGCTTGAGCAGATGAAGCTGCCAGCTTTAGAACTTAGAGACTTGACCTCTGGCTGCAAGGTTCTAATAAAGTCAGCAGCCTGGCTCCAATGCTGGCACAACCGTGGTACCTCATGTTTGTTCTATTTCCTTCCCTATTTACAGAACCCCACCAGCCTCCCAGCACCCAAGGGAACCCGTTGAGAGAGAAAAGCAGAGACACAGAGGTAGAAACAGAGAGAGAAACACACACACAGATTCAGAAACAGAGAGAAGCACAAGAGGAATAAAGACCAGTTGTTGCCACATTTGTGCCACGTGTTATGGACCAGGCTCCCACTCCTGGATGAGCACTTTATAACCATCATCACACCCACTCCTCACAGCAGCCAAGGGTTGGCACAATTACCACATTTTACTGATAAGAAAGCTGGTGCCCGGAAGCTAGGGTTCTGTGCCCCGCAACCCATGGCCAGAAGGTGATGAGCCGGGTTGAACTCTGACTGTGTATCCAGAACTCATGCTGATCTCCACAATCATGCTTAGATCCCCTGTAACATAATCTAAATTAAAGGTCTCACTATCTCATGTGAGAATTTCTCTGGACTAGTCAAAACAGGAATTGTATTAGGCATCGTCCTTCCAAAATTACAAGTCATCTTGAATCAATTCTCTACAACATAAAATTAAAACAAGTGTCATTTATCAACCAAAGTGAGACTAAAACAACTTTTGTCCTGCCAAAATTAACTTGGAAAAAAAGTCACTGTTATAAAGATCCTAAGACCATTTCTAAGCTTCTCAGTGTTGCCCAAACAGGAAAGAAAAATAAAATTAAAAGAGAAAACTAACACAAGTTTCCTGGAAGCATTAAAATGCAAAATAATTCTTTTGCCCTCCGCCCCCTCCAAATTGAATGTTGTTGACTCTTTCTTTATGTCAACAGACTCCAAGTCCAATTAAAAAGCCATCAGCCAACCTCCCAGGGAGCAACCAAAGCCCTCCCAGGATCTGGCGGGCAGGGCCTCCACCTGCCTTGGCTGCAGAGGACCCAGGGCTGGGGAGCCACGAGGTGCCATGCGAGGAGTGACAGTGTACTTGTTCCAAGCAAGCCTTCACTGCGCTCCATTTGCTGATTATGTGGGAAAGCGTGAGAAATGACTTTTTCCGTCCTGGGGCAGACATGGAATGTCCTCTGACTGGGAATGCAAGCGTCATAGGCACTGAGGAGAGCTATCTGCCCAACGTGGCAGGTTTGACCTTCCATGAGCTTCTCCAAGCTCCCTCCATAGACACCCCCTGGGCATTGAAGCTTCAGTCACAATGCTACCCACAATGTGGATGAAGCCATTCTAGTCCACTAGGCATGTCCTACCCACACCCTGGTACATCCAAGTAGATTTGCAGTAACTCACTCTGAGCCAAGCTGTTGGTTACAACACTCCATGTGTGTTCTCACCAACCCTCACAGCACCTATGGCATGTACTTTTATTCATCACTCCCTCTCACCGATGAAGAAACAGGCTGAGCGGGGAGCCTAGGATGGAGAGCCCAGTCTGATTGGTTTCTCAGCCTGTCCCATCACCTCAGCCCAAAAATTGTCCATACGCTGATAAAAACTGAACCATAGCTATGGGTTTAAGTGTAATTTTTAGGTTTCCTAAATACAAACTGTTGATTGGCATGTCCTAACCTCAGCTGGTTCTGATTCCACATTCCTCTCCTTGAAGAGAACAGATTCACAAAGAACCAAGGCGATGGGTTGTTCTCAGATCTGGAAACACTTGAAAGAACGAGATGTTTTATATCCCTGGGCCTTCCCGCTGATGGATTAAGTGATCAGGAGGCAGAGCAGCGCTGCTCTGGAAGGGATCCAGCGGCTGCTCCATGCGGTTCCATCTGAGAGGTGGGGTGATGCCCTGTGCCCATCAAAGCCCCTTGCCACCATGTGTCCCAGATGAATGGGGCTCTTTATTCACCCTGCATCTGAGGTTCAGAGGAAGCTGTGTGTAAATGCCTCGCCAACAAAAATAGAGGAGAAAATACATCACAACACCATGCTCTTGGGGTCAGATCAAAGCCTAATCTGTGGATTAATTATTTTTCTTCACAGAGTACTCGAGATCCACACTCCACTCATGTCAGTTATCCAGTTATTCTAAAAATAACCATTTTTCAGAAGGGACAAAATAAAAAAGTCATCAACTAACTCCATTAAAACTGTAAGCAGCAGTTTAGAAGGGAAATCTCCATGTGTTTCCTAAATAACTGGTAGGTATGGGCCACAGAAGCAGAAGAAAAAATGTTCAATAGATAAAGATGGGTGGGCAGACATCAGTAGAGCAGAAAAGGTACCCTGAACAATCCTTCAACCATCCCAGGAGAAAAGAGTAATTTGGTGAACACTTGTCCCATTGAAAATACCTGTGACATCAATAAAATTGGTCATTATAAGCGTTCTGTTCTGCTTTCTGGAGTCTTTTCTGGAATGAGCCAACTGAGACTCCTATGGTAAATGGACATTTGAAATGATTGATTGCTTGAAATTACTGATTGAAGATTGTAAATGAAAAAATTAATAAAGAAGGAAGGATGGGAGGAGAGCAGGAGGGAAGTAGGGAAAGTAACTAGCACATTAGTATAAAAAGGAATTATTAAAATAAAGGGAAATTGAATACTGGATGCATCTTTGTCTTGGTTGAGTGATCCCACTTCATCAAAATGTATATGATTATTAACACTGTCACCACCAAAAGCCTCACATGTCGAATTCACTTTGCTTATAAAGCATTTGTTACATATGAATCACTTGTGGCAAACATGTCAAAAGAGATATGCTTCTGATTTTGTTTATTATAATATACTACAAATGCAAAACTCTATTGTACAATGCATTCATTCATTCATTTGACAAATATGTGTGAGTGCCCAGAATGAGTGAAGCACTATTCTAGCATGGGGCAGTGGTGGAGGCCAGAGATGGATGGTTGGCAATGCTGCTGCCCTCTGTGAGCCTCTCCTTGATGTATGAAGCTGTAGCCAGGGTGCAGCTACCACAACCCTGTGAAGAACATCACTGCTACCCTGTGCACCTGGTGAATTTTCTCCATAAGTTAAATTCCTAAGTGGATGCCATTTGGCCTGGAGACTTCAGGCCCACATGGGAGGGTAGGAAAGAGCCTCATGTGGTCTAAAAAGCCAGGACTTTAGCCCCTGATTTTGTCTGACCCTGGAAGATTTTCACAGAAATGAGCCTGGTCTTCCCAGCCCACTCAGCTCCCCCCGTCAGCAGCCAGGTGAAAGGTGTCACTCAGGATCTGGAGGAAGAGCTGGCTCAATATTTATGCCTCTACCCCTCTGTCAGTGTGTGTGAGGCATTTGTTGCCCCCAAACTCTTCCCCATTCACAATGGATTTGTATCTTCAAGGACAGCTCCCAACCACAGACCAAGTAGGCCCATCCCAAGTCCAGTCCGTCCTGTCCTCACATCCTTGGGCTTTCTTAGGAACTGAGTTGTGTCCTCCCAGAATCCATGCATTAAGCTCTAACCCCTAGTGTGGCTCAATTTGGAGATGAGGCCTCTAAAGATATAAATAAGATTACATGAGGTCGTAAGTGTGGGGGATTGATCAATATAACCATGTCCTTATAAGAAGAGCCACCAGGAACTCTCTCTCTCTCTCCATGGGCACTCATGGCAGCCAATCCATGTGAAGACACAGCCAGAGGCAAGCCAGGAAGAGAATTCTCACCAGTGTTCAAATCTGCTGGAACCTTCATCCAGAACCACCCATCTGTGGAACTGTGAAAAATAACTGTTTGCTCATAAGCCACCTAAGCTGCTGTATTTTTTTATGGTGGCTCAAGCTTACTAAGACAGGCCTATAGATGAGAGGGCTATGTGGCCCAAGAGTGGAAAATGGCCAAGGCTGAAGACAGTCCCACAGTGGGCATGGTACACCTGGGGAAGCAAGGAGACTCTGCTCCCGCCTGGTGACCGAACAGCCGGAGTCTCAGACAGGCTCACAGGCAGATTCTGGGAGACAGACGGTCACTGAGCTGGTGAGTGCTGGTTCAGGGAGACAGTTATCTAGAGGGGGGAAGATTCTAGGAGACACAGTTACCAAGATGGAGTAGGTGATGATTCTGGGGACAGACAGTTATCTGAGGAAGAAGTAATTCTGGGGACAGACAGTTATCTGGGGGAGAAGTTATTCTGGGGACAGACAGTTATCTGGGGGAGAAGTGATTCTAGGGACAGACAGTTATCTGGGGGAGCGATGATTCTGAGAGACAGACTGAACGTCCAAGAGCTGAGTGCTGAACTGTAGCCAAAAACAATGGAGGGTCACACAGCAGGAGATGTCACCAGCATCAGAAAGTGAGCTCTCATTTCCAGGCAAGGCCTTTCCCATCAGGAACACAATACCTGGCCACCTCTGTCAGACCAGAAGATCTCAAGGAGTGTTGAGGTGTTGTGCTGCAGCACCTGCAGGATCCCTTCAGCAGCAAAAGAAAAGGCCAAGAACAACTTGTCCTCTGGGAATGCCTATGCCAAGGCATCTTTTGGGGGACCTTTATCTCCTCTTGGAGTATCTACCTGCCTACAGATGTTCAAACATGGAGATTCCCTCCTGGAAGGCCTTCCTTCAAACCTCCCCCACTGACCGGTCTTCACTGGCTGGATTGGTAGTCCTATGTGGTGATGCATTTCAGGTATAGCAAGAGGCACCTGTTTCACTGAGTTGATACACCCCACCTTCCCACTATGACATGACATATACTCGTTCACAGTGTTCATCCTCCCCATTCTAATACCAGCCATACTTCAGCAAGGTACATGTTTAATAACCAGGTTACCAGAACTTAGCTGAAGGACTGGGGTGAGGTGGACAGGGAGGGAATAGCTGACTTGTAATGTTTGCCAATTTCCCTGGTGTAAACATTGCTATCACCTTGGCTACTAACACGGGTCACTGATTGGAAAGAGATACAGGGGCAGCAGCGCTCCTCTATCAATGCAAGCTGGCTCTAGCTTGAGGCCAGGATGGGGTAAGGCAGCTTGGTGCTGGGCACAACATGTAAGGAGTGCCTCTTCCCAAGGCCATTCCTGCATGACCCTGAGAGGCAGTGTCCCTTTAAATGTTGGCCAGCCCCACTTGCCTTCCTGTGCTCCGGCTGATTCAAACTTTAGAAGCTGAGGCTGGAGATCCAGCACAACTTTGAGAGGCTGCTGAAATCCCAGGGAAGAGGACCTGCTTCTTTCACATCTCCTCCACCCTGACTGCAACCCTGCTGCCACAGCTCAAAGGTGATATGGCCCCTGGGAAGCAGAGGAGAAGTCCTAAAAGGGGTGTTTCAAATGCAGTCTAGGGCAGTGAGGGGGAGCAAGAAGGGAGGGCGTATCTTGGCCAAACAAGTATTATTTCTGAAGAAAAGAATTGGAGAAGACAGACTGAAGCAATCTCTCCCCAGGACCACACCTGGATGACAGAACTGTTTGCATGCGGACAGTCTCATCCTCTGCAATCCCACTTGAATGGTGCCTGGTTGTTGCTATAACCCCAAGAAAGTCATCCTGAAGCTCAAAGAAACACACAGGGTCCCCCACGTGATGGCTGCCTGGCTGTGACAAGCCTGACAGTTTTGAGCTTTTGCTCTTGAAACATAAACATATTTATTTACTTTCAGATTCAGAGGAAAGAGCACAGAGTGATGAGGCATCAGACCCAGAGGCTGGGAAGGTCTCAGGCCAGCTGAGGGGTACTTAGGCTCTATGCCTGGCAGCTGGAGGGCCCTGGGTGGATGGAGGCTGTGCCGACAACCCCAGGGGCAGTGGCCCCTTGTGTTGGAAAGAGATGCAGGATGCTTCTGCAGGTTCTCCCCAACTCTCCCACGATGCCCTCAAAAGGAACTGGTCAGTGCTAGATCGCTTGCAGCACCTCAGGGACAGGCTTCAGTGGGGTATCTGATGTGTAAGGGCAAATCTTCTCTGCTGGCTAGAAAGCCCAAATCAAAACGCAAAATGCCCCCATGGGACATGTTTATAAACTCTCTAATTCTTGTTTGTGTCCCCACCAACACACTCAAGAAGACAAAGTTCATTTTGTAGTTTCAAGACAAAGACAGATAAATTGTAATTATGTTTTAAAATTAGCAAGGGGTGGATGGTGGGCCAGGCATGGTTTCAGGAAATAAATGCATCGTGTGGAGCTAGCTAGCACTGATGGGAAGCCCACAACAGGTCTGAATTCAATCCTGCTCACTGCCTATCTGACCTCAAGGACATTCCTTAGGTTCTCTGAGTTTCTGCTTTTGTATCCAAAAATGGAGGTTATCATCACTCCCTTTAAGCTTGCCTTGAGGCTTGTATAAGGTTAAATGTACAAAAGCCTATTATGTCTATCAAATAGTGCGTTTTGCATCATTAGCCCTAGCCTTCATGGCTCCCCTTTCTTCTGCTTCTCAAACCTGAATGCACATGGTTAAGAATAAGGCCTTTGCTCATCAGACAGCCTGAGTTTTAGGTGTCATCTTTTAAGTAACTGTGGGGTCCGGACATGCATGGACCTGTTGGAGCCCTTGTCCCCCATCTCTAAATCCTTGGTAATAGCATCCATGTCCTATTTTTGCTGTGAAAGTAAATGAAATACTGCATGTAAAAAGCTAGCACAAGTTCGGCCGTAGTGAGCACTCAATAAATATCAGCTACTGCTATCTTTCCTCAGAGGGAAATTTCATCAAAAATGGTTATTGTGCAGCTTGCAATTTCTCTATTCAAAATGGATCAAGAATGTGGAATAAATCACCAAAATGTAACAGTAGGAGATTTTATGAACACAGTGAGAAATTCTGGTTAGGAATGCTTTATGTAAGGTTGTATAGTTCACCAATAGCTGCCTGAAGATGCTAATGGCCAATAGGAGTCATGGTTTGTGCTATCGTTATAGCTTGTTAATAATGTTTAGATTGATCTCTTCTTGCCTAAAGTAACAGGCTCATGAGACAAGTTATAAGCTAAGATCTAGATGTACATGCTTTTCCAAGACTATTACAAGTTGATTTTCTAATAATTCCAACATCAAATCAATTATTACATAGTCATCAACTTAATAGGAAGCACTTTCCATCTTAGCATAATAAAAATAAGAAAACAGTAGAGAAAGAAGACATTCATAAATCTTAATTTTATTTCATTGAGCATTTTCTTTCACTGTGACCACTGCAAAAGTGGAACTCTTGCCGTGACCATGAGAGAACCACACTCAGCAGGATTAATCTGTATCAAATGCCAATTTTTCCTATGGAAATCGTGTTTCCTGAAGATATTTTGTTATTGAAAATATGTAGCCAGAGACCAACAGGACCAAGAAAGGAATATCCAGCTTTAATCCTGCCCTGATTGGCAGCCCCCAAGAGCTCTAAATAATTTAACAAAAGACTAAACTTCTAACAGCACAGGAGTGACATGTACAGAAGCCTTCAAACAGGTGAGGAGCCACACGGTGGAGCAAAGCCCACAGACCTCACCTTCTCTGAGGCTTCACTTTTCCTCACTATATTCCCTTTTCTGTTTGAAAACAATCCTCCTGGTTTCATAGTCTCTTCCACTAGTAGTTTGTTTTATAATTTAATATATTAAGCTTGAAAGGCAGCTTGAGAGAAGAGAAGGCAACAGTGCCAGACTCTCTTGCAATCTCTCACCTCGGGAAGTGGGCAGGTGTGGGCAGCGAGGCACCAGGAACTCTCGGCTATGTTGGGAATATGCTGGGGCCACTGCTCCCATGCTGTCCATATTAACACAGTCTCACTTGTGTGTTCATTCTTTTGGCAAAGGTGTTTATTTGAGGCACTTTTGATCTGTTGGGAAACAAGATGTACAAAAACCCTCGATCCCTCTTTCCTAGGAGTTACTTTCTGGGTGGGAAAAAAAAATGCCATAAAAATAAACGTATGAATAAACAAACCACCTATATGCATGATGAAAAATACAAAAGAAATAGAGGGTGTCAAAGGAATAAGCTAGGTGTAAGCAGGGTGGTCTGGGCAGACTTCATGGAGAAGGTGGCATTTGGGAGGGAGGGGAAGTGTCCTGCAGGAAGGTGGGGGAGGGGCAGCCAGGTGGGAGCAGCCAGCACAAACACACCAAGGAGATGTTGGGTGTGATTTAGAAACCGCACAGGAAGGAGCTGGAAGGTGAGATGGAGAAGCCAAGGCCAGAGCCATCCACGGGAGGGCTGGAGCTTTCTCTATGAGGGAAACCAGGATCCTTGACACAACAATGTATCAATGTAAACCAGTGATTAAGAAAGTGAGATTAATCACATTTAAAGCAGGAAGGAATGGTCAAGAAAGGCAAGTATCAAATGACATGCAGAGAGGACCTTGCAGGTGTGAGAGGTACGGGGGCATTTTGTTTACCCTGCCCTTTCTCACACAGACATCACCAGCCATATAACAGCTGAGCTGCAGGCTCTGGCTCTGAGCAGCCTTGCTGGTCCTCCTTGCAGGAAGGCACAGAATCCCCTCAAACAAGCAAGTATTTGGAAAAGCAGAGATACAGAACATGTTCAAACTCCTTCCATTATCACTGATTTCCTGAGTTCCAAGTGGAGTTTGCTCACGAATCCCAAATTTGCATGATCATGTTGAAGGAATCTACTGAGAACATCCAAAATGGTCATGGGATGGTGAACAACAAAATTATTACCACAACCCAAGATTTTAAATTTTATGGGGACTTTATGAATATACAGTCTCTGTTAACACGAGGAAGGATGAAGTTACATTAGTAACTAAGAAAAATTAAAGAAGGCGCAGAGCAATGCACCATTTGTGTAAAAGCATTTGTATGTGATTGTCCATAAAAGAAAAATTATCTGGAAGATGCACAAAACCCAGGTAAAGTGGCTGTGTAACTAAAATGCAGGTTCAGCTGCCTGCTGCAACAAGCCAAACTTGTGAGGCAGGAAATAGTTTTATTCGGGTTCCTCAACCTGGGAGAATGGTGGACTGCCATCTCAAAGACCACCCCCTCCCTGCTCAAGCCAGAGGTTCTTCTATGGATACGGAAGGAGAGCTCCTTTACCTATCCAATTATCGTGCTAACTTTTGGCTGCTCAGGCCCTATACATTCATCTTTCTAGCTTTGGATGCACTCAGTGTAAGAACCTCCCATGCACCATCCTGGACAATGGGGGAGATTCCCAATGTTCCCTGTTAGGAGTGGCGGAGGCTACAGAACCTGAAGATGTCTTTGCCCTCAGCCCATCTCCCCACTCTAAACAGAGTCTCTGCCCATCCCAGGGAGCCAGTTGGAGTCCACAGGGCAACCCTAGATCCCAGTGCATCTACGTCTTCTGCTCAGCCCGCATGGACACATGCGGCCTGCCTCTCCGAAGTGGTCCCTCACAGCGCTCAACCTGCAGCTGGCTGCCTGGGCTCTGACTGTTTGGCTATGGTAACCGCCAGAAGGACGATTTTTTTTTTCTCCATATGCCCTTTTATTTTTATTTTTTTTTTTGTCATATTTGAACTATGTATTTAAATTTTTAATTTAATGTTCTGAGGACAGTAACATTTCTTTTAATGGGAGATTAAAGACAGTTTTATTCATTTGTGAGGAAAGGTTCAATGAGGAATAATCATTCAATCAATGATGTCACCTTCTTTCCTTGCATCTTGTCCACATGGCTTTCCCACAAGAGAGGCCCCTGCACTGAACAAGCCTGCTGAGTTGACCAAAAAAAGAATCTTACTGCTATTAATATTCTATACTATAGCATCCTTGAGCTACCTCCCTATAAATGTAATAAAGTGTGTCCCCACAAGGACAGCCCAATCAATTCAAGGTCACATCTGCATAACTCTGAAGGTAATTTGGACTTTAGATGCTAAGACCTAAAAGCTCCAGAAAAAGTTTATTGTTTCTTAATAAGCGTGTTCTTCAGATTAGGACTGTGCC
Organism: Eptesicus fuscus; assembly: GCF_027574615.1. Classification (NCBI taxonomy): domain Eukaryota; kingdom Metazoa; phylum Chordata; class Mammalia; order Chiroptera; family Vespertilionidae; genus Eptesicus; species Eptesicus fuscus. The sequence continues at coordinate 85,713,033 of NC_072476.1, read as the reverse complement.
ATAGATACCCTCAGAAATTCATGTGTCATTTCTATTACAAGATGTTTTTAATGTTGCATTTAGTTTCAATTATAATCAAAAAAAAAGAGAAGAACCTATTTTTGTCAGCTCTGTTTTATAAGAAAAAGACAGAATTGGAATTGATTAACAAGTCATTCTTCTGTACCAAGCAAAGTCCAGTTAACACTGTGGTGACTGACAGGATATTTTTCTATCGTTCGAAGAAGAGAGTGACGAGGAGTTTTGTCAGCACATAACACAGAGGATGTTTGCCAAACAAGAAACAGGGCCCCGGAAGTCAGAATGATATTCACACTGTGAGCAGCCACTTAATTTAAACCAAACAAACACATTGATGTTATTAATTTAAATATCCCTGAGAGTAAAGCTTTATTTTGGGTCTGATTTTGAATGTTATGTGTATAAAGGCAAGTACAAATGGTTTATAAAAGCTTTATTTGTGTACATCTTCAAGAAACAGAAATTAAAATAAACATGTCAACACCAATACACGCTGAGAGAATGTGCCCCTGTATAGAGAGCCACTCATGTTCACACTGCTGAGTGTGAGATCTCTAGAAACGAAGGAAACCAGGACTCCTTTGTGAATTGCTAAGGCCTCCTTTAAGCAGAAAGCAGAGGAGAGTCACCATATTGGTTGCATGAAGTTCAGATTTTATGCATCACCTTGAAAATATGGGGGAAAGGCCTCCTTCCTACCATCTTCCATGCCCCTACCCAGGTCCAAGCGTCCAGACAGGGTTGTGGGTACAACAGAATGCCTCTGCTTGTCTAATATGAAGCAAGGGGCATACTTGTTCATGCTCAACAATAATTCCTGACCATTTACCTCTTCCCTAACTTGTCCCAGGGGGTGACTAGTCAGAGGATAATGCATTTGGCCACAAGAGCCCAGAAAGACTGGCTTCAACTAGTGAAGCTTTATTTTTCTGATGTAACAGGTGTCTTGTCTGCAGGTGAGTGGCTCAAAAGCTTGCAGGTGCCGACTCCAAATCTCTACATGTCTCTTGGCCTCTCATTCCTGGTAGTCATCATGCCTCCCACTCTTAAGATGGCAGTGGTATCTCAGGACACCAGTCTGCACTGTCGACGGGGACAAGGAGCTCCCCGGGTAGAGACTCTGTCTATTTCTGTGTCCAGACCCAGGACACATCCAGACCAGTGAAGATTTGTACCCTGGCCCTGTGGTGGCCCCGCCCACTGTCACAGGAGGAGGTGACAGCCCTGCCATTAAAGAGTCTTTCATTTTCCTTTTTAAAAGCCCGCTCATGCTGGTTGATAATTATAAGAAACCTAAGAGTTGTAGGGAAGTCCAAAATTTATGAAAACAAACTAAAGGTTCATGGAAATATCAGCCTGGGAATATCAGCCTGTTATATGTAATAACAAAAACACTCGTTTGGTGTATCCAATATTGTTTGGACAAGATTCAATTCTATTTTTAGGAGATTTCAATTTCCTTTCCCATAAACTCTATGAAATACAGTACGTGGCATATTTATAGTGACCCCTTTGAAGAGTGTTACACTTCTGGACCCTTTAATAAGTCTAAATGAGATGGTCTCCCCCTCACCTCACTGAGCAAATAAATAGATGGTCGTGACAATCATTGAAATTAGGCACTGTGTCCTTTTCCCTCCGTGTTTCACCATCTGAAGGTTTCCAGTTCCTATAACAAAAGCTCTCTAAAGACGGTTCTAGGCAATAAAGACTATATGGAGGGCCATCTGGTGATTCCATTCAATTTATTTCTTTGACAAGACTTATAAATAAGAAAGCATAATTTCCAAAAGCAATCATCAAATTTACTATGCAAACTACCAGCCACAGCCCCTCTGCCCCTCTTCCCTTCTAGTGCACACGTGGGGCCTGCTTACATCATGAGCATTTTACAGCACCGTGCACTTCCAAAGCACTCCGCAAAATTAACCAATTTATTCTCAGAGAACGGAAGGTAGTGGTACCCAAATGCAACGAAATAAACTGCTGGGGCTTTTTCACATCCGGGGAAAATTACACAGACTTGCCCTCTCTGTTTGCAGATATTTACTGCCACCCGTTTATATCCCTCGGGTACTTTCCATGTCACAGGAGGTGACCCCAGGAGAAAAGACTTCCACACACTCCGCAAGGAACAGCAGCCTCGCCTCCCAGTGCCTAAGCAAATAGGGAAGCCTCGGCCTTGTCCCCAAGGCCCCCTGCCACAGGTTCACCCATCCCCCAACAAGCACCGGGATCTCAAATGGCCCGCAGCTGGAACTGTCCCACTCCTCTGGGTGACTCAGGACATCAAGGTGGGTATCATGGGATCCTGCTTGATTTCCTAAATCACCACTCTTGTCAGTCACCAGAGTCACATGAGTAACGCCTCTTGTGCTGGCATAAACTTATCTCCAGGACCCTGCAATCATTGAAATGGTTGGGGAATTTTTCCTTTGGATTTCCTCCCGGGGACCGTGATAGTGAGATATGTCTTTTAAACAGTATCTTGCCCATCCACACGGTGAATGCTACATACAAATGCTACATACAGATGATGTATTATAGAATTGTACACTTGAAACCTATATAATTTTATTAACCAACTAGGAGCCCAGTGCATGAGTTCGTGCACCTTGAAAGGAACTTTGGACAGCGAGGCTGCAGTGGGCACAGGGGCAGGTCTTGGACCATCCTCCAAGCCCACGCCCAGCCCCTCCCACTGTGGCCCCCGGTCCCCTGTCTGCCTGCCGGCAGCCCCGCTCCTGCCGCTGCCACCCTGCCACCACCATTCCCTCGCGCTGAAGGTGCCGGCCCCACTCGCACCCACTGACAGTATGGAGTGATTGGGGCTGGCACTGGTAGCAGGTGCGAGAGGCAGCTGCTGGACCCGATCACCCTTCAGGAGCAGGAGGAGGTGGAGAAGCCCTGAGGGGCGATCAGTGCCAGCAGCCACCGATCACACCCACTGCTCACACCCAATGATGGCACCGAGTGATTGGGGCCAGCACCGGGCTCCGGCAGTGGGTGCAAGCACTGGGCGGGACTGCAGCATGCAGGAGCAAAGAATTTTCAGTAACCACCAGAGGCTCACCCCTATGACAGCAACTAGCACTCCACCTTGGTCTGGTGCCCCCGCTCACCTGCTCCACCATCCCGACACAGCCGATGCCTGCCATGTTCCACGCACGCCCCCTGGTGGTCAGCACACATCATAGCAACTGGTTGTTTGGTTGTTCTGTGTTTGGTCTATTTGCATATTAGCCTTTTATTATATAGAATGTTACCCCAATAAATTTAATAAAATTTTTAACAAAGGATGGAGGATTGATATACACAACAGACTGTATGAATCTCAAGGGATTTATGCTGAATGAAAAGAAAAAAAGAGGGGGAAAAAGCCAGTGCTGAAAGGTTACATACTGTGTGATTCCATTTATGTCACATTCTGGAAATAACAGAATCCTGAAAAGGGGGGAACAGATTGGTGGTTTCCGGAGCTAAGGAGGGTGGGGCAGGAGGGAAGTGGCTGTGGCTGTAAAGGACAGGGCATCAGGTGGAATTCTGGTGCTAATGGAAGTGTCTGTACTTTGATGGGGTTGTCCGTATGCTAATCTATATGGGTGATAAAATTTTAGAGACATACATGTGTGCAAAAATGAGCACATGAAAAATGGGGAAATCGGGGCAGGACCAGTGAGTTAACCAGTGTCGATGTCAGGCTGCGATTTTCCACTCCAGTTTTTAGATATGTTTATTATTGAGGGAAACATGGGTAAAAGGGATCCCTCTGTATTATTTCATTCCAGTGCATGTAATTCCACAATTATCTCAAATAAAGGAAAACATTTAATTTAAAATGAAAGTGTACTACATCCAGGTTGTTGCTTGAATATTGGGCAGCAAGCAATCCAATCAATTAACGTGCATTTGTTGTTGGAAGTCCTGCCCTTTCACCCCTTATCCAGAGCAGAGACTGTGGTCCACACTCTGACTCAGTGTCCACAAGTATCTGTAGAACTAGCCAGGTGGGGTCAGGCAAATTCTTCCTTGTCCATTTCTAAAGCATAGCTGTTGACTTCTGGTTTTCCTTTGACCAATACTGACCTTACTTTTCTGTGAAAATGTGTTTAGAAGTCACTTTCATAGCATTATCAAATATCTTCTAGATTCAATGGGAAGAAATATTCCAGGAGCACTGACCCAATCTGAACACCTTGGGAGTATATCAGGAGCAGAAAGCTGGGGCAGCCCATGAACAACCTAAGAGCCGTCCTTAACACAGCAGCCAGAATCACCCCATAAGGCATGAGTGGGATGAGGCTACGTTCCCCATTTTTCTCTTTGTGAGAGTCCAAAGCATGACCACAACCTCCACAGCCCCACCCAGGCTGTGTCCATGGACCACCTTTTTGATTGCCTACTCCACGCATCCACTCATTCATTCATTCCAGGCAGTGGCCTCTGTCTGTTCCCTGGACAGTCAAGCACACTTCCACTCCAGGACCTTGGCACTTGCTTCTCTCTACCTGGAAAGCTCATTCCCTCCGTATATACAGGTCAAGACAGATCCAGATTTTGGGTGACAGAAGCTTATACAAGAATGGGGTAGGGGAGGAAGGTAGGGGCATTTTAAGGGAAAATAAAAGCAATAAAATTAAGCACAAGAGTGGATATTTATTTAGAACAAAAATCCTATATAATAAAAGCCTAATATGCAAATTGTCCCCTCGAGCAGTCATTGACCGGGAGTTCGACCACTTGCTATCATGTATGCTGACCACCAGGGGGTGGCACAGAACATAGCAGGCGTTGGCAATGTGGCACTGGCAGTGGGTGGCAGTGCAGGTGCTGCTGGCCCTGATGGGCCCTGACGAGAGCAGGACCACAGCGGGATGGTGGAGCAGGTGAGCGGGTGGTGCTAGGCCAAGTCAGGTACAAGCAGGAGCCTGATCACCCTGCTGATCACCCCACAGATGGTGACCGGCGGCGGCAGGGGGCAGGGCAAGTAGGTGGCACCAGGCCAAGGCAGAGTGCCAGGCAGGGCTGTGGGGCTGCAGGGCTGCAGGGCTGTGGGGCTGCGGGGCTGTGAGGCTGGGGGCGTGAGCTGGGGCCCAATCTCCGCAGGCCACCCTGAGGGGCCCCACCATGCATGAACTTCATGCACTGGGCCTCTAGTATAAAATAAATTAGAAATTTTAAGTTTGAGGTAGACCACATATATCAGAAAACCCAAAATGATAACACATTAATCAACTGCCAGACACACTTCCATCACACCCTCTTCCCACATTGCTATCGCTTCTTTTGTGACAGTGATTTACTGATCTCATTCTTCTACTGAGGGAACAATCGATGGTTGAGCCTGGCTGATTGAAGTGCGTTTTGTAGCTTTGATGCACTTTGATGTATACAGGTGTACTTGCGTTTTGTGGTAATGCAACAAGTCTGTGCTCCACAAACAAATCCTGGTGAAGTCCATTTTGGTCTATTTCCATTGAGAGGGAGAGAAATCTCCAGCATTTAAAGTGGAGCATGAAATACAGAGAAGAACATTCCTGAAAGGTGATGTTTCCTGTGTAGGACAAGCCTGGAGGAGAAACGAATGCCCTCCACCTGCAGCGGTTTACAGTTGTGATTAGAAGAATGTCTGCACCTTGCACGTCAGGCCTGATTTCCAGTGCAGGCACTCAGGGACACACTTGCTGTGAACTGGTGCTCTGGCCCTGCATCTTCACACCCAACCTATATGGGGTGGCCTGTGGGTGACATTGAGCACATTCCCATCAAGCTTTGTGACTAAGCAGGCAGTTCACAAATCACTTCTGCACAGTCAGTCATTAAACTCAACTAAGATGTCCCAACTAAACCTCAGGCTAAAATGTTCACTGCCCTCGAGGCTGCCTCACCCAGGTCAGTTTGACAGAGGGGAGGGGACTTCAGAGCGGGGAGAGTCAGACTGATGGTGAAGCCTCCATGCTGAGCACCATGAGGCTTGTAGTGCTCTCTAACTAATGCATTCTGTTTCCACCAAGGGACCTCTGGGGGCATCTTCCCCTCACCAGTATCCTCACCTCCTCCTACTCCTTTTTTCTCCTTGACACTTACATTGTCTAAAACCCCCTATATTTCTCACTAACATGCAATTGTTTCCCACCTCTAGAATGCTTTGGGGTTCATGCTCCATCTTGGAGCCTAGAAGAGCCCTGGTACATAGAAGAAATCCAGTCAATATTTGCTGCATAAATGGATCAATAACTCCAGTGCTTCTAACTGGAGTTATGTGTGTGATGTTTGTCCACATGCTATGGCAGTGTGGCCTTGGGACACTCTGTTCAGTTGTGGGGATCACCTGCAGGGGTGACTTCACCTTTAGGCAATTTTAGGATCATCAAAGAGTAAATAGAACCAGAACCTGAGAGAACTTTGGGATTGTTCAAAGCAGTGCCAGGAAAGGCCGGGCACTGGAATCCTGCCAAGGAAGAGAGCCTGACAGTTCTGGGCACCGGGAGCCCTGGAAGCACCAGAGAGCAAGGGACTTGGTCCCTGAAGACACCTGCATTGCTGCATGGCTGCTGCACCTCCACTGTGATTACTTTGCTCCCATGGTCCCTTAAAAGAAATCAATGAATCTATTGTTGCCCAGCAGAGATGAGGCCGAGGCTCAGACTGGGCTGCATGCACAGACCCCCACTCACGAGTAACAGCAGCTCACAAACAGCAGACACTGCTGAATAAGGTCACTTAGCTCTCCAGGGTTGCACCAAACCGCAGCCCAGAGAGAAGGTGGAAATGCCCAGGCTCTTGCTGCTGACACGAATTTAACAGATCTGCACTCATATACCCACCGTAGAAATGTGCAGTGCACTTGAGCATTTTAAAAGCTCTGAGAAGTTCTGCAGAAAAGACATACCTACGTAATTCAACCCAATGTTTCCCAAGCTCACAATATTTCCTTGTGCTTGGGTGCTTTTTAAAACCTTCCTGAAGTCAGGGAGCATGTGGGAAGTCCTGTTAGCACTAAATGTCGATGAATTCCAGAAAAACTCTTATTAAGTTAATGGCACATATTACAGTTGTCAGCACCTGAGGATTAAGGAGACGTGATATTTAATTATCCCCTGTTCTACCCTATTTTCTTCAGACACTAGAGTGGAGTTTAGGAGAAGTGGTCTGCATGGAGAACTGAGCTGAAACAGAACACCATGGCCATGTTGACAAGAGAGAGGACGAAACCAGCACAGAAAGGCAGCTCTGGGTGAGCAGGCTGGTGCCTCACAGTTCCTCCCCATGCAGAGGAGTTGGGGACTGTGACCCAAAGAGCCATGCCCACCTCTCCCTTCCACACTGCTGTGTCTTCTGTTCAAAGCCCCAGGTCTCCCTCCACACAGATGTATGGGTGCTGAGACCCATGGTACTTACTGCCTTTGGGCCCAAGCTCCCTCTGGCTCTGACTCACTGTGGTTCAACACCTTCAGAATAGGGACTAGTGGAACCCTAACTTCAGCCCAACACAGGAAGCCCAGCCTAGGCCACCACCCTGAACCCCCACTGGGCCACTTTCCTCAAAGATTTGCTGCAATTCTACCAAGGCCTATTTCATCTCAGGTGGATAATTCCTCTCTGGGACTGTCACATCTTGGTCCTCCCCAGCACACTGGAAAGCTTAAGTGATGCTAGATGGCCCCATTGTGCCAGGAACAAAGTCATTTCCCACCACTAGAATATAAGGTGTTTCTCACTATCTGAACCACTTAAAAATAAGTTAGAGACATAAGACCTTTTTTGCTCCAAAATCCTTCATCAGAGATGTCCCTCTATATAACTATAGCATACCCAATCATTATCACACCCAAAGACTTTAACACTAATCTAATAGCAGTGCTTAGAATACAGTTCAGATTCAAATTTCCTCAATTGTCCCAAAAAATGTCATTTAGAGCTATTTTATTTTTCAATTCAATCCAGGACCCAGCAAGGTCCAAGAAAGGCACTTGGCTGCTTCTGTGTCTTTACTTTTCTGGGCTCCCCCGCTCCCTCTTTTTATTTCTTTTGTCTTTTCTGGTCTGGACATTTTGGATGAATGCTCCACAGTCTGATTAGTCTTTGTGTTTCCTCCTAATTTGAGTGAGGTTCAATATTGTCAGTAAATATCATGCACTGATAATGTCCTGTCCTTCCCACTGCATCTCCTCAAGACACGCGGTGTCCCTCATTCCATCGCAGGTTCCTGTTTTGATCTCTTGGTTGAAGTGAAACAACACAGGTACCAACCCTCAGGAGAAAGGTTGATATTTCTGGCAATGGACTGCTACACAGGCATAAAAAAAAAAAAACACAAGGAAGATTCCAAGATTTGTCTTTAAGCAACTATTTAAGAAGTGTATCCCTGACCGGTATGACTCGGTTGAGCATTGTCCATGCACCAAGAGGTCACCGGTTCAATTCCTGGGTTTTGGGCTAATCCCCAGTACGGGGCATGCAGGAGGCAGCCCTTCGATGTTTCTCTCTTTCTCTAAAATCCATAAAAACATATTTTTAAAAGTGTATAGTACGCTACATTTTAAAAAGGGATAGAAATACAAATAAATGTCTAATATACTTGCTTATTTTTGCAACAAGTAGCATACGCAAGACATCTGAAAATGAAAATGCCCCATCAGAGATAGATGGGATGGGTGGAAGACACAGGAATCAGGATGAGATTTCTTTAAGAATTCTTTAGCATGTGGCATTAATTTTTTATATGCAAATGTTTTCTATAGTCAAAGGAGTAAAAATTAAATTTTAAAAAAGATTGAAAAGTTATTCTTACATTGAAATCACCAAGAAATAATATAACTGATTCAATGTGTAGCATAACTACAAAAAAAAAAAAAAAAAAAGAGCAAGAATTGCTTTCTCTTGACCACTGCTGAGGCAGCACCAGTGCTGATGTAACAGTGAGCGCAGAGCTGCAGAGGACTGCTATGTAAGGAATGGGTCACGGCTATCAGAGAAAGAAAGAACAGAAATGGGAATGTGGAGCAGGGACGCCTCTTTACTGGGTATCAGCTAGAGTTCTGATGGACATTCTCATTTCTTTGTCAGGATGTACCTCATAGCATGACAATCAGTTTCTCAGACCACACTGGTCAAATTGGGCAGGACATGGGGTTTTGTCTCAAGAAAAATATATTGCCTGTGAATCCAATTAGCATGAGTTGTCTAGGACCTTACTGGTCCTGGGGGGGCAGGCAGACTGGGCCCCCAGTGGCTTTGCACCCCCATAGGCAGCAGGCAAGGCTGTTTCAAGTTCTGTGTGGGGATGGGGCCATTGAAAGGAACTGAGGCAGCACCCGCTTCACGTTGGCCCGACACTTCCACTTTCTGTAACAACTGTGCAGCAGCAACGAGGCCACATGTCCCGGGAATGGCATTTCATCTCAACAGATGTGGCTTAGAAGCATATAAGTGGCACCTACTGAGAAGGTAATGGACTTATTTCCTGGGCTCTAAATCTTGACACAGCATTTACTATCTGGATTCAGATGAAGACCATGAAAATGTACAAACTCAGACATCTCTGTCAGACAGGCCATAAAAGGCCCGTGTTGAATAGCTTTTCAATATTCCCAGCCTCCTTCCCCCACTTTGAGAGTTAAGTGACGCCGTCAGGACTGACAGGGCGATGGGAGAGCAGATCAGTATTATCCCTGAGTTCTGACTGAGGTTTAATGAAGAGTGAGATGCAGGCAAACGACATACAAGTCCCGGTATTTTCATAATTACAGGCAATATTTCACAGTGGGTTGTGCGTTAGTGTCTCGTCAGATATGCAATGCAATGGGAAAAAACTGTCATTTCAGATTCCAACACACCTGGGTGCAATTTCCAGGTCTGCCATATCCTCAGTGATACCTCAGTGACCCTGAGTGAGATGCTTAAATGTTCTGAGCCTCAGTTTTCTCATCTGTGAATAGGTAGATCTCTTTCTGCTTCATGGGGTTTTGTGAAAGTTGAATGAGGTGATAGTTAACATGATCAGTGGACGCCTGACACCTATGAAGCATTTGACAATTGTTAACTCCTTTCCTTCTATTTCCTAAGCCAGTCACTGCACGAGACAGACAGCCACACTTCAGAGCAGGGCAAGCAGGGTAACACAGATAAAACAGGAATAACAATTCCTAAATAATAGCTTATCAAACCTTAAAAATAATGTCTGAGGTAGTCTCTGATCCTGACTTCATAAAACTAATCTCAAACACTATATGGGTTTCCCAAATAACACTATTCTCTTTCCAACTTAGTCTTTTTGTCATATTTTCTCCACTCTAAATTTTCATCAACAAAATAGACTGAATTAACCAAAATGTTTTATGGTAGTGCAAAGTAAGGTTAAAGTTCTGAAAACTACATTTTAGGTATAGTTCTGAAATGGAATGGCATGCCATCTATTTATCTGAGGTAAAATATGGACACCTAAATGTGGGAAATTCTAATCTGTGGTACTTTCATCTAAACCTGAGCCATCATGCCCTGGCCGGTGGCTCAGTTGGTTGGAACATCTTCCCATACAGCAAAAGGTTGTGGGTTCAATTCCCAGTCAGGGCACATACCTAAATTACGGGTCTGACCCCTTTTCCTGGTGCTTATGGGAGGCAACCAATCAAGATTTCTCTATTGCATCTCTCTCTCTCTCTCTCTCTCTCTCTCTCTCTCTCTCTCTCTCAAAATCAATAAATGCATAGCCTTGGATGACGTAAAATAAGTTTATAAATAAACCTGGGCCAACACTGAAAATGCACAGACTCTTCCCGCATCCATACCTCACACTGCACATGGTGAAAAGCACCTCACCTTTTGTGTGGTTTCCATGAGGTGAGCAGTTCTCACAACCCATGCCCCAGTGTTTCTGTCCACCACTTCCAAATTTAGCCATCGGCACTGACCAACACTAGAAGATATTTTGCCCGGGGGTGGGGGGGGAAGGGTGGTGGGAAACAGACTCGAGGTGAAAATATTTACTCTAAGATAATACATTTCAAAAAACCTTACATTAAGGTGAAAACCATTGAAAATCGGGGTCTGAAGTGACTTGGGATGCTTGACCCTGATAAAGAAATATGGGGCTGAGATTATAGATGACACATTAGCATGTTTTGTCCCCCCAGGGAATTCTTGGGGACACCAATCGATGAGTGCTTTTGATGCTCTCATGTCCTACTTAATGGAGTCATTTCAGGGGTGAATATTCTCCAAATGACATAGCGAAAAAGAGCAGCAACTATTTTGTCAGGTATGATAATAAACAACTCAAAGGGGAATGTGTGAGGATAATAATATTAGCAATAGAAGGTACATCTCAAATATTAAAATGCTGAATTATATTGCTGCTGTGGGCCCTGGCATGGAAACTGTCATATACTGTATAAAGCAAAACAATCACAGTGAGAATCGCTTACCCCATTAGTTTACTTGTTTTTTAAAAAAATGCATTTACATTTAAAAGACAAGGCTAATTAAGGAGTAAGGTTTGAGGTCTGTGTCCACACCCAATAATACAGAAATCATACTACACAGCTAGAAAGGTATCAACAAGATAGAGCCAGATAGAGCCAAATGGGCATTGTTGTTTGGGCAGCCTGCCCCCACAAACCTCAGAGGCCAGTGGCCTTCTGAGGGAGACTGAAGTGGCCCTGAGATGGGATGGATGGCTCCTGGCAGTGTATTCTCCGCAGATACCATATCACCATGGCAGGCACAGTGAGGGTCACACAACAGTGTCCCCATCACTAGCTACATGATTGGGACAAATATTTCATACCCATCCTCCTCTGTTTGCTCATCTCTAAGATGGGTTTATCCCACCTGCAGAGTTGCTATAAATAGTCAACTACAATGGTCTGGGCAACACACCTGGAGCACGGGACCCCTCCCTGAATGGGGCCCCTGGAATCAATATCTAGGGACTTCTTAATCATCCCACCCTGAATGCACATGCACCCTGAACCATTACTGGGACTGAGAGGTTTCCATAGGTTTCCTTGGCATGGAGTGTTCATGAGAAGTAATGATCAGAGGACCTACGTGTGCCAGCAGCATATGAGCAATTCAGGATCCTGTCCTTCTTCACTTTCTATTGCAGGGCAAAAGTAGTTGTGCAGTATGTGCACCCTGTCTGAAGTGCAACTCCACATAGACCTCCAAATGCAAATGAGTGTTTGAGGGGTCAACTTCACCATTCTTCACCCCAAGAATGAAAACTTTGGACGGTACTGGAGGGAGCCTCAGAGGTGGCGGCAATGATTTATATTTAGGTGAAACCACTGAATGAAAGCACACTGAGCCTAGACTACAATCCTGATTTCCTCCAAGAAAGTGGAGTGGGTGGGAAGAATAACATGGCTTGCTTGCATCATCCAGACACAGAACAGCAACCTCTGCCCCATCAGGCCAACCATCAGAAAAGTGAAGTTTTGTCAACAAGCAGAGCTGTAAATAACACAAAGTTTCCATGTAGTCAGAGGGGGGAAAAATCTAGTGGCAATGTCAACCATTCCAAAAATCAAGCTCATAAAATATTTTTGAGCAAATGACTATGCTTTTAACAGTTATTTACTGGGTTTTATAGCCCAATGTTAACCAAAGTCATAAAAATATAATGAATTAGACTGTGCAAAAGTAACAGTGCTTTTCAATTTTCATTCCCAGAATAGCAATGCATGGTTTGAATGTTTAGTTGGGATTATTTGAATGTCTCCAAAAATGTGTTATGATTTGCTGTAGAAATTAGAATTAATTCAACAGAAGAATAAAAGCATTACTTCTCTCTCCTCTTTCCCAACCCAAACTGACAATTCTGCCCTTTGTCTTCTCCCCCACCAGGCACCAGCCCAGCTAATGAGGCTGGCCCAGGCAGGAGGCACAAACTAGAATAACTCTCCTGGAGTCAACTGACATCCAAAACAGCCATTTGTGGTATGGGTCTTCTCATAGGAGAGGTTTTTGTTTTCAGTAGCTTCCTGGCAGAATTGACTGTTAGTGCTAAGAGTGGCATAAGGTTGCTCTCAAGGTAGAAAATCCCCCCAGAGGACAGGAAGTTTGTGCATCACCCAGAACAGGAAGCAGGAAGTGATGTTACTGCAGGTGCCTACAGAGCCTTTCCAGCTCCTGGTAAAGGGAGAAGGGACTCCGGCAATCTGATTGGATGCCCTCAGACCAACAACTCCAACTTAGTCTTCTATGGTCCCCACATGCTATCCTGGATCCCACCCAGTTCCTTTGCTTCTAATTTCTTCCTTGCTCACTGCAGCCCTAGATCCCAGACTCCTGTAGGTGTGGCTCATGGTGACTGATGGTGGATGGTTTGAAGGCTCTGTTCTCAGAAAGACAAATGTGAGGGGAGGAATAAATAAAGGCACCCATAGGTGGGAGACAAACTTCCTATTAACCCTGAAGATGAGCTGAGGGATTCCTAGCATCCTCCTTGGAAACCCAAATCTTGAGGAAGACAACAGAAAATAGCCATGATCTTTGCACAGGCACTGATGACCTGCTAGAACACAGAATAGTCCTTATCATAAAGACTTTCCCAGGACCTTTCCCTCTACCACAAGAACAACAAAATGCAGAAAGAAACCAACACTTGCCAAACACTTGCTATGCTCCAGGGCCTGTGCTAAGAGCTGCCCCACTGTTCATCCCCTTGCATCCTTTCCTTTGGTGTTCAAGGGGATGGAAGTGCCCAGCACTCAGAATGCTGATCATTAGGTCACCTGTTAGAGAAGATAGCTGAGATTCCCAGCCACATCTTCCTGGTCCCTCATTCCTTCTGCACCATGGCATGAGTTCTCCAGAAGGGAACACATCTTCATGACAAATGTAGGCTGAGGGGGTCGATGTTTGAGCCTGGTCTGCATTCAGGGAGCAGGAAGGAGAGAGCAACCTCATTCTAAAGGTTGAGCCCCATCTGTTTCCAAGGCTGTTGTGTATTGAAAAGGGTAGACTGAGGAGCAGTTAGACCCATGGAATCTCGTCCATTTCCCCAGGATGTGAAAGAAATAGCTCATTGAGGTATCTTCTCTGTCATGGCTGCAGGTGGATACTGAGCTATTCCTGTTGTCAAACAAAACATGTTGTCCACCACAAATACCTATGTGCAGACTAAGAAAAAGTCCTTGCAAGCTTCATGAAATAAATAATCCCCACTAATATTTTCCCTGTTCATGAAATGTCTTTATTATGATATAGCAGGTCACAGATTGCATGTTCTGCATTGAGAGTTCTCTGAACTTCCACCTAGGAACTGAAGGCTGCAGAAAAGCTGCCACCTCTTTCCGTGTAAACAACATTCACCTGGACACCCTTTCTTAGTGCTCAGTGTGCAGAACAGCACAGGGGGCTGCAGCTGGAGAGGACCTTGGCATCCTCCTGGCAGCCCTTTCCCTCTATGGAAGAGAAAAGTGGCAGAGAGAGGAGCCCACCCAGGGCTGGCCCCCCCCCCCCCGGCTCCGCTGAGGTGAGGACATGGGCCTGCTGACACCCAATGCTGAACTCTTCTTCCTACATTACAGAAGTAAAATTATAAAGGCGAGAACCTAAGCATAGCATTTTAAGAGTGTAAACCCACCCCAAATAATAGATACTTTTTAAAAATCTAGATTCTGCCCTAACCGGTTTGGCTCAGTGGATAGAGCGCCGGCCTGCGGACTCAAGGGTCCCAGGTTCGATTCCGGTCAAGGGCATGTACCTTGGTTGCGGGCACATACCCAGTGGGGAGTGTGCAGGAGGCAGCTGATCGATGTTTCTCTCTCATCGATGTTTCTAATTCTCTATCCTTCTCCCTTCCTCTCTGTAAAAATTCAATAAAATATTTTTTTAAAAAAATCTAGATTCTAACATAACAATGTAATTTTGGGAAATGATCATTCTTCATATTGGACCATTAATCTATAAATGGGAAAAATTATCTTTAAGGACTATACTTTTATGGTATTAATCAACAGATTAATATGTGTGTAGCTCATCAGAGCCCCTCACTCCTGGCACTAGTGTGAAGAGGCCCCACTTAGGCCTCCAGAATCTATCGCTAGCTACAGGATTTCTAAAATCCTGACAGAATGTCTGTGCCACTCCTGCAGAAGTCATTGAGGTGTCCCCTGAGGCCCACTGCTGGCTTGTAGCTTCCTGAAACAGAGACCACATGTTTGGCCACAGTTGAACATTCAATGAGCAGCTACTGAGGTATTTGATTGAAGGGTGATGAATGGATCAGCCCAGTGGGTATATGAGTGAGGAAGTTTATCACCCTTTATTGGGGCCAATGTGGATGTCTGCTTCTCCTTGGCAAAAATGGCAAAGACAAAGCTCAGGATGCCTGGCCCTTCCAGGTCCATTTTTGTGGCCAGCACTTCATTGTAGGCCTTACTGAGAGGGAGCTGTGTGGACCAGACCTGGTTCTGAAAAAATCCAGAACTTCATCCTCACCTATCCTGAGGAATCTAGGTGTCTGGATGGAGAAGAGAGAGAACAACCCAAATCTTAAGTAGCCACTGCCACTAGACTGGGGTGGAGAGAGAGCAAAATGGATGTGCTTTATTAACACCGGGTGGGCCAGGGGACAGCAGTGGCTCTGCCTGCTCATGTAAATGAGGTCCAGAGGAATGACCAGGGCTCAATAATCAATTACCTTACCATCCATACCAATAACAGTGGACATTTGTAATTCTCACTCATCTATGCCATCTACTTTGAATTTCACAGGAACTTAAAGTCTGGGCACCCTGACCACACTGACTGCCCTAAGGAAAACTAACCTCAAGGGGCAAAGGAACCTCCTTCACTCCATCACCACCTGACTCAGCAGCATTGGTGGCCCCAAGGAGGCTGCAGTTGGTCCTTGATAATTCTGGAAGGCCTTCGCCCAAAAACAGGCAAAGGGATGCTGGGCATGAAAAGAGTAGAGAGGGCAGGAAGGGCCAGGAGATATCAAGATGTTTCTCCTCCAATGTGCTCCTCCGACTTCAAAGGGCTCTGATTTCAGCCCAGGTGACAGGAGGACAGAGAGTCAGTGCACCCAGGTTAGTCAGCTTAGGTAGTTTGTGCAGGATGATTCCACTTAAAAGCAACACTTTGAAGAGCATTTTGGCTAAATCTCTTTCTTCATCCCCCCATGACAGACCTACATGTGCCATTGGTGCTTGAGCCAAGAAGCTTTCAGGGTCTATACTGCACAAGGCTCAACCTTGATTCTGGAATGGAAGCACCAGGGCCTGACGAGGAAAGGGAAAAGCAAGCAGTAGAATCCAGACAGGAACAGCCCCCTCCATTCCCATAGCCCCCAACAAGAGCCACCCTCTCCTCCCACAACCCCGGAATCACAGCCTGGTTCCTCTCCAAGGTAGGCAGGGTCTAATGGTCTCTCAGTTTCCTTTTTCTCTTTTCCTGTTTCACTTTTTTCCAGCTCCATGAGCCCTGGAAGAGGCCTGGCCTCTAGAGCTCTGAGGACATAAACATCTGTTGTTATAAATCACCAAGTGTGTGTTGCTTTGTTTTCAGAGCCCCAAAATGCTCACACATCAAGAGGGAATTAACAGTTCCTGACCCACAGTCAACCTACCCTCCCAGCAAATAAGAGGAAAACTGGAATCCATGAAAGGAGGGACATTGGGGAGAAGGCTGTGCTTGGCCAAGGGGACGCTGTGCATTGGGGAGGGCAGGGATAGAGGGAAGAGGGGTCAGGGAAGACTTAGGAAGTTTCTGCAGGAAGTGTAACCTCCCTCCCTAATTCAACCCCGATGAGCTACAGAAATGCAGCTTCCAATAGGAAAAAGAAGGCCCTGCTATTTGTTCTAATGTAGCTCCCTGGCTGGTGGCTGTAACTCACACATGACCATGATTCTGTTAACCGCACAGGAATGTAATGCTGTGTGCTTCTACTTCGTGGCTGTTTCAATCTCTCTCTAACCACAGCACAATTTCCTCTCTTCGACAGAAGCAGCGTCAGGATAAAGGCCTAGCTCACATGTTATGGCACCAAACACATAACACTAGTGAATGAATGATTAAGAAAGCCCATGGGATGACCACTGAGAGGAACAGTACTAGTTATAAAATCAAAGTTTATAAAACAATTTTATTTGCTCAAATTAAACAAAGGAGAATCTGTAAACAAGCACACTGGAGGTTCAAATGTTGACGAGTTGTGATTGTTCATGTCCATGGTGAGGCAACCTCAGATGCTGCAGAACCTCCGGATCCTGCCAAAGGCAGTTTCAAAATCCAAATATCCATGGCAGAATCTGGCTGTAGGACACTGGAAGGTTTTCACTTGAGACTGTGTTTTCTATCCATCATAGCCCTTTTGTGATGACTATATAATATCTCTGTGAATGTCTTTATAATAAGCTTCCATATTAATTTGAAGAAATCATATGATGTGCTGCTTGCCGATTATCACATAATTCTGTAATACAAATTAGACCAGCCTTCAATGTCTTTGAAACGTAGTGTGTTAAAATGGTACGTACAGGTTAAAAGATACAGATTCAGAACACCAGCATTTACAAGAATTATCACACAGACTTTGATAGAGGCCTGGACTAATTCAAAAGAGCAAGTTTCATATGAAGCTGTCTCATTCCCTTTGAAAGTGCCTTGATCTCCACACAGTCATCTATTAATTATATTACAGATAAGGTAAATAAAAGTGTTGCAATATGGAGATCACAGCCTTCTTTTTTCTTGTGGAGACGAAAGGTATGGCTCCTGTGAAGTCTGTGGGCAATGAGGGATGATAAAGGTATTCTAGAACCAAAAGGCTGTATTTATTTTGACACATGATGGAAAGATCTGAAGTTCAAGAGCTAAAAGGGAGCAGCACAGATGCGGCCTGAGGAAGGAGATCCAGGGAGGATCCAGATCTCAGACCACAGCACGCAGTTGGGGAAATCATAGTTTTAGGGATGTTTTGATTGTTTCTGATATTGTTTATATTTTAATAAATTTTATTTTTAGAGTAATTTTCATTTCACAGCAACATTGAATGGAAGTGCAGCAAGTTCCCATATGCCCTGCCTCATACATGCTCAGCCTTCCCCTCCATCCACATCCCACACCAGAGTGGTGTCTTATTACTATCAATGAACTTACATGGATGAGTCATTATCACCCAAATCCATAATTTACATCAGGTATTTTTAAATTACTTTAATTATACAAATCATGGTATATGCCCTAAACAGTGATAGAGTATCCTCCACATCTGTGCCTGCACTGAGCAGACATGAGATATTCCCCAGGGGCCCCATCACTCACAACCACATGTTCAGTGGGTCAGTGGGTGTGCTGCTGATGTTTTCCCATGGCTAAGAAGATTGGGAATACCTGTTCTAAAATTTTAAGGGGGAAAATACCTTCCCTGATGTATGAGTTAGAATTTTAGAATCTCCACAATAACTGATCAATGTGATTAGTCAGATTTGTCTTTTGGGAAAACGGGGAGAGTCAAGGATGAGGCTCAGGTTTGGGCCCAAGTCCCTTGATCTTTACACCCTCAGCACCTGGCCCAGAGGCTGAAACATAACAGTTTAAACACATATTTGTTGATTGAATGGGTCCTATGTCATGTTTCTTTTTATGCCCCTGATTTTGGGTTCAGTCATCTCACCTATATTAAATCTTGGTGTTGGTGCATTTGCTTCTACTTCTGACATTCCTGATTTTATATGTATAATTTATCAACCTTTTGGTAGGTGTGTCTTTACTGTAAGCAACTGAGGCCATTTTTAGAGATAGATGGAGAACAGGAAATAAACAAGCAAATGTATGCTTCGGGTATCGACATTAGGCAGAACGTATTGCATTTAAGTAGAAGCCAAGTTCACAGCTTTGTGTTTAACTGTAAGTGATTATGGTTTTTGATTGCTTCAGCTTGATGTGCCTTACAGAGCTATTCAGAAACCCCACTGACTCATGAACTCATTCATTCTGCATGTGCATGTCAGGTGCCTGCACAATCCAGATGCCAGAGGAAAACTCTAAACCAGAGAGCCCTGCCCCCAACCCAGAGGGTGGGTCCTCAGTCTCCCCGGAAGTGAAGATAGTCATGGGAACAATAGAAGGGTAATAAGTGGCTACAAAGCCAAACTCTGGTCCTTGGAGAATGAAGTCAAGTGATGAAGAGTCTAAAGGAGGCTGGCTGACTCCTGTGATGGCCACATTGAGTTTTGTGTTGCAATGTTGAGGAGAGCTGGGGAGGAACGGGGTGCCCACTCGAGGCTTCCCTCTTTCAGCCAACCAGCTCACATCTGTAAGAAAAACCTCTGGAGTTTGGAGATGTCCATCTCCACACAAAGAGAAGTGAGAGGAAAGTCATAGTCCCTTGAATCTCCATCACCTTCCAAAAAAATCCCAAATAAGTGAAATAAAGTTCTTTCCATGGAAACACATCCAAAACAGCTTCAGGACCTGACTTCGGTGCTGCTTCTACCCATAATGCCACTGAGGTCCAAACTGGACATTCCAGAACAATCTGAAACTGATCACCCCATCTACACTAATAAAAGAGAAACATGCAAATTAACCATCACTCTGCTACACCCACAAGTCACACCCACCAGCCAATCAGGAGTGAGTATGCAAGTTAACCCAACCAAGATGGTGGCCCACCACAGAGCTGGAGCAAGCAGGAGGCTTGGGTTGCCCTGGCAATGGAAGAAGCCAAGCTTCCCACCCTGGCCGGCCCTGGCCTCCACTCAAGGCTACAAAGTTTCAATTATAGAAGATAAGTAAATCCTAGATACTTGCTTCCAACTGGCCCTGGCCTCCACTCAAGGAGGCACTGGGGAAAAAAAAGAAAAAAGAAAAAGAAAAAAAGGAGGGGCTGGGACCTTGGGTCGCCAGGGGGTGATCAGGCCAGGATGGAACAGCAGGGGCCGTTGGGGGTAAGCAGACCAGCAGGGGCCAGTTGGGGGTGAGCAGGCCATCAGTGGGGGTCAGTTGGAGGTGATCAGGACAGCGGGGGAGGGGGGGCAGTTTGGAGTGAGCAAGCCAGCAGGGGTCAGTTGGGGGTGAGCAGGCCAGTGGGGAGGGAAGGTGGGGGCAGTTGGGGGTGATCTGGCTGGCAGGGGGGCATTTGGGGGTGAGCAGGCCATTGGCAGGGGGCAGTTGGGGGCAAGCAAGCCAGCATGCAGAGTGGTTAGGGGCAATCAGGCAGGCAGGCAGGCAGGATTGTGAGAGGGATGTCCAACTGCTGGTTTAGGCCCAATCCCTGTAAACCGGCAGTAGGACATCCTTCGAGGGGTCCCAGATTGGAGAGGGTGCAGGCTGGGCTGAGGAACACCCCCCACCCCCAGTGCACAAATTTCATGCACCGGGCAACTAGTTGCTTCATAAAAGTGGAAAGCCAGAGACCCCAGGAAGATGTGGAAAAATCTTTGATCGGCCCTAACTGGTTTGGCTCAGTGGATAGAGTGTCGGCCTGTGGACTGAAAGGTCCCAGGTTCGATTCCGGTCACGGGCATGTACCTTGGTTGCAGGCACATCCCCAGTAAAAGGTGTGCAGGAGGCGGCTGATGGATGTTTCTCTCTCATCGATGTTTCTGACACTCTGTTCCTCTCTGTAAAAAAATCAATAAAATATATATTTTTTTAAAAATCTTTGATCACCTTTGTATTACACACCATTACCATACAGGCGATGAGGTGCCTATTAACTCACTGATTAAGTAGGTGTCTACTCACCATGCAAAACTGCTTTGTCTTTATGGCTTTTTGTTTTATTTATGTTTTGTTTATGCCAAGCCATAATGATAAACTGCAACAATTATCCATTTGTAGATACAGAGAACCCAATTTCATAAAGATTTGTTTAGCTAGCTAATTAATCTTGATCTTTTCATTAGGAGGGGGAAAAAAAGCTAAGTGAATTCTGGTTGACTGCAGTGGACACAGCCTAGGAAGCTTTATAATCTCACAGCCGTCTGTTATCAATGCAATGATGACATTTTGGATGAAAAAATCAATTTTTCCCTTCACTCCTTTTAACCTATTGAGCCATCTCCTTCCTTTCCCGGACTCAGATAACATAACTCACCATGAAAGCCAGACAGAAACGGCCTTGGGCATGTCCACAGGAAACTCAAATCCATGCCATCAGCACCAGGGCTGTGTCGTCCTGCAAAGCCTGTGTTATCCCAGTGACCCAATCACACTTTTCAATTCTCCTCATTAATTCTTAAAACTCCCCAGGTAAAGAATCGAGTTGTTCCTGTTAATAATGCAAGAAGGAGTGAGTGCCAGGTGGGCAGTTCTGGGGAAAGGGGTTACGACTCTATTAAATGGATGCCCAGGCCTGCTTGGGCACAAACTGCTGAGGGCAATGTGACGTGTGTGATGCCCTCTCTGCTTGTCAAGTGAGCATGTATCAGCCACGGGTGCTTTTCCAAGCTCCAGGCCCTCTCCCGCTCCCAACACTGACATAAAAGGAGCCTGTGCACACCGCGTGGGGATTACGTGAAGGCTCTGGAGCAAACAGCAGGGATGTGTGATGGACATGGTGATGCCATTCAGATGCCCCATGAGTACCAGAGGAACACTCCTGGTTATTGAGTCCTGCCCAGATAGCCTCAGCCTTTGGTTCTCCATGTGCCTGAGAGAGCACTTCATCCAAAGTAAGCCCTCCTATGACTCCATCATAGAATGTGTTGATAGGACAAAAACCAGGCCCTTGGCCCCATCCCTGTGAGCACCCTTCTGAGCTCTCCTGAGGCTGGCTGCCTGCCCCTGCTCAGATGTTCATCCACAAGGCACATCCATCTTCACCTCAGTATAAGCTGTCCTGCATGAGGTTCAAAGCATAATTCCACCATCTATAAACTGTGTCCCTTGGGCAAGTTGCTTAGCCTCTTCTCACTGCAGTTTCCTCATCTGTAGAGTGGGAATAATAATGGTGCCTACTT
The DNA here is from genome assembly GCF_027574615.1 of Eptesicus fuscus. Taxonomy (NCBI): domain Eukaryota; kingdom Metazoa; phylum Chordata; class Mammalia; order Chiroptera; family Vespertilionidae; genus Eptesicus; species Eptesicus fuscus. The sequence goes on along the minus strand of NC_072476.1, from coordinate 85,691,089 downwards.
CTTAAGGTGGACATGATGATGCATGACAGCGCTTGTTACTTCTCCTGCCATCCAGGAATTGAACTGCTAAAAATATATTAGTTACCACTGCATAGAAGATTGTGTGGGGGCCTGAGCAGGTTATTGCTGTAAAGGGTAGGCTTTCCTCCCATTTCTGACATGGACACTTCATGCCCTTTCTTATAAAGCACAGTGAAAAGTGTGTGGTGTGTTTGTGTGTGCGTGTTGTTGTTGATGTTGTTTTATTTTTGTCCAGGGACACCATTGGGAGCTCCTAATGATAGGAATAGGGTAGTATGAGTTACATTTTTAAAAATCCCTCCCAGGCTACCAGTACCACTCAGTAGAGAGACCTGGGGGGGTCAGGGGAGGTTTTCACAGTGATCTGAGTAAGAGATGGTGGATGGGACCAGGGCCAGGGCGGTAGATGGGGTGGGGAAAGGATCAGAAGTGGTGGGATTCGGGGGTGATGTTGGATGTAGAGACAACAGGGCTTACTGACCTACAGGCTGTGGGGTGAAGGAAAGAGAAAGGTTGAAGATAGCCCCTAGTTTCCTGCACACCTAGGGGAGCAGCAGTCTGGTTTCTTTCACAGGGGACAGGTATGGGGCAGCTGTGAGGTGGAGGGGATCAAGGACTCTCCATGGACACTTTAGCTAGACACCCCACCTGGAGCCCTGCAGAGGACAGTGAGTGAGGCCCAGGCGACAGAGCACATATCTGGGGTCATCTGCACATCGATGCTATTTAAAGTCATTAAGTGGATGAGGTCACCTAGGGAGAGTAGAACTAGAGACAGAAGATGATCCATGAAATGCCCCAGAATCAGTGGCCAGGAAGGCCAATAGAAATGCCTGTAAGGAGATGGCCAGTGTGTGGGAAAGGGTAGGGGAAGTAAGCCATTCTGGGAGCCAAGTTGGAAAGGGCTTTCCAGCTCCCAGGACTCAGGAGGTCAGCTCTGCCAAATGTGCAGAGAGGCAGAAGGAAACGGAAGCAAAGGGACAATGAACTATCCTGTTTGCACAATGGAGGTGTTGGTGAGCTCGGTGGGAGCTGGGTAGGTGCAAGATGATGAATACAGCCTCATTGGAGGGAATTTGGAAGAGAATGGATGGTGGCAAAGTAGACACCAAGTTAGAGAAGTTTTTGAATATGTTTTGAATGAAGACACAGTTAAATGGGGACATGAAATCAAGACAGCAGGGCATTTGTTTATTCATTTTAGAAGGGAGATATTAGAGTATTATGTATGTATGCAGATGAAAATGACACAGGAGAGAGAAAAAATAAACATAATGTAGAAAAGAAAGGCTGTGCATGGCAAAGCCAGTTGAGTCTTTAAAGGAAGGAAGGACACAGGGTCCCCAGCAGTTTGGGGATCTGGTCTCAGGCAGGGACACTTCCTCCCCTTCCCCCCATCACAGGAGAGGGTAGATCAGTAGTAACCAATGAAGAGGTCCCAGGCTCAGACAAGGAGGTGCTTGTCTGATTAGGGGAGAGTGAGGGTTTTGAAGCTTTAAGAGGGAGACATGTGAAGTTGCTGCATTCATGGGAGAGCAAATCCATGAGGTATAAAGACTGGAAACTGTACTTCCATTTCAACAATGGCTCACCATGGCCAACCAAGGGCTTTAAAGGGTTCCCCATAGGAGCACTGTTCTTCAGTGTGTCCTTTCTTGCCCCACACCCTTCAGTAGGTAGGATGGCTAGAAGGAAAAGGTGGATAGACACTATGAATAACACCTCAGCTCCTCTGCCCACCTGCTCCAGAGATACTTACTCCCTCCTGAAGACAGAGTTCTCTGGCCACCCCAGAACCTTAAAGAACAAGATGCTTGCCTTTGTGGTCTCCAAGACAAACTACACATGGCATGCGTTAGTGTGACCCCAAAATAGTAATTTCCCTGCATTCTCATGAGGATTGTTATCTATCCTTGATGCACACCCACAATGGTATGAGAGTGGATCTGAACGTGACCTCCTCGTGCTTGCCCTGCACCTCCCACATGGGCTGGAACATATACACACAGGAATTGTGTCTGGTGTTAAAGGACATTCTGGGTATAAATCTCAATCTCAGAAAAACCCTGTACAATTACGTTTGTAGCTTGAAGGAGAATTTATTCCAAATATATTTGCAATATTACATTTTTTTCTGATTACAGAACTCCTCTTTCTCATTAAAAAATGATGGCCCAGCCCTAGCTAGTTTAGCTCAGTAGATAGAGCATCAGCCTGCATTCTCTCTCATCATTGATGTTCTCTCTCTCTCTCTCTCTCTCTCTCTCTCTCTCTCTCTCTCTCTCTCTCTCTCTCTCTTCCCTCTGAAATCAATAAAAATATATTTTTTAAAAATGTTGAACCAGCCAGCATGGCTCAGTGGTTGAGCGTCAACCTATGGACCAAGAGGTAATGGTTCAATTCCTGGTCAGGGCACATGCCCTGGTTGTGGGTTTGACCCCCAATGGGTATTGTACAGGAGGCAGCCGGTCAATGATTCTCTCTCATCATTGGTGTTTCTAACTCCCTCTCCCTTCCTCTCTGAAATCAATAAATACATATATATAATTTTTTAGATGGGTGTTTACATGTATTGCAATAATCATATGGGGTGGGGACCAGAGAACCTTTCCAAGGACTTCCCAAGGAGGGAAAGGCAACTGGTCAGCCGCACATCTTTGTGCCTCTTCATAGCCCCAGTGTGAAATGTGAGTTAGCCCTGGTTTCATTCACAGCCTTGACCTGGTATTTTCTTGCAACTGATTTAATAAACATCAGCTCCTGCAAGCTCCTTGGTGGGAAATTAGGCAAAACTTTGAGAAGAAAACAGGAGAGAAAGAATTATGCCAAGGAAAGCAGACACCAAAAATGGCAGCTTTTTCCCCTTTCCTCCTCAAAATCAACAGCCCCTCTGGTTCTTCGCTCCTCGGTGCCTGGCCTGCCATCGAGCTTTACGTGGTGCCTGTGAGTTGACATCAGGACAGTGAGTGGCCAGTCTGCAGGCGGGCCCTGTTCATGTACACGTCTGGTGAAAACTGTGCATCATAGGTGGTAGTGGCCGTTGCTTTCATGGCTCCTCCTGACCCAGGCCAACCCCAGTGCCCTCACCACAGGGGAATGGTTCCCTTGGTTCCCATTCCTACCCTGTTGATGCTCCTCAGCCTTCCAGAAAACAGACCATGGGTGGAGTCGTCCCTTCTCATCCTGGGCAGTGCTCAGACACACATGTGGTTTATACATGAGCTGTGTTATCTCCTTTTGTTCTCCTGCTCAGAGACTGTGGAACAGGATAAAACTCCATGGCATGGAATTACAGCGTGAGGCAGACGCTGCTCTCTGAGGAGCCTGTCCCATGTGGGTCATAATGTTTCCAGAAGCTGCCTCCCACTTCAAAGTTCCTTTCAGTCCCCGTCCAAAAAATATGACGTAAAGACAGATTTATTTTGATTTGGTAACATTCCTGTTTGATGCACATGCCAGTTGTAAGGAAATTTGCATCGCCACCTCTTTGCAATGATTAATTACAACAATAATTGTAACTGGACACGGTAATTGGGAATCAGGTAGAATTTAGGGGCCTTTGACTCCCTGTGAGCTAAACACCCTTATTGGAGATGATCCCAAGGGTAAAGTCCAAATACCACCTCACTCTTACCACTCTGGGCTAAAGCCAAGCACAAAGGCCTGGCACAGGCTGGTGTGGAGAGGACTTGTTCCTTCTCTCTTTGCTGTACTTCAAAATGCCCCCCAACCATTACCAAGTGGGTGGGTCCTCCGAGCAGAAAGGACAGCAGCCTAAGAGACATGAATTTGGATGAACACAGAGCATTCATTCTCCAACAGGGATATCTCAAAACTCTGTGGAGAGCTGGTGTCTGGAATATAGACAGTGATGAAGCAAGTAAGGTCATGAACTGAGAAGCCCCTGTGAGTGACCACCTGTGAACCCACAAAGGCGGGCAGAGATCAAGCTTGCCAAGTTAGAGGGCATAGGAGACACTAACTGGACGGACACAGAGATAACACAGTGTATTCTCAGAAGGTCCTTTGGAGGAAATATATTTTACTTTTGGCTTAATGTTATTTACCACTGATGAAAGCCTATGCTGGAATCAGGGAGCCTCAACCACCCAAGCTTGGGTGTTTTGGGAATCCTCCTATGACAGAAAGTTGGTCTCTGACATAATCCCCATCGTAATAGATCACATCTGTGTCCACAAAGTTATTCACCCTTTAACTCATCCTTAGGGTCAAAGACGCATTGCCACAATGGAACCATTGGCCTGCCCCCAAATAAGATTACACAAGTATCCTTATATGATTGACATAACATTTCCATCTATGAGAAAGATCAGCTGTCTATCTGAATTGGAAACTGGCTGGCCTTCCATTGGCTATGATGCATTATTAAAAATAGACTCGTAAAACTTTAATATTTATTTCATGTTCTGTTATTAGGACACACATCTTGGACACATCACCGGAGACGAGAAAGAAATAAATTATTGTACTTATTTTGTAGTGACCTGAATTTAGCATCAGATGTGAAAGTCATGACATGAAGTTCTGGTGGAGAGATAAAAGCTGGACCACATGCTGCACGATATCCGCGGCAGATGTGATCTTCAGAGGGGCGATGGCATTTCCTCCAAACGGGTGGATGTGCTCCTCCAACGTGGATGTTAACATGATTAGCAATGAAAGTATGCTTTGTTCCCTTGCCTTCACATGGTCTCAATATTGGCAGTTATCGCTTACTTGTATTTTTTAAATCAAACATGATCCCGTCCCATGGACAGATGCTGCCTCGGTGCCATTTAGAGCTCAACCATACAGACGGCGGTTCATAAATTTCCAGGTCCATGTGCTAAAAATAAGTGCAGTGGGGTCTCTACTTTTCCCTTTTACTTAATCCAACTATATACCTATGCATCCATGCATTCCTACACATACATTGAATAACTGACTTTCTCTGTTGGTTCCTATGGTTTTCGGCCCTAGGACGATTTTTCTTAGTGCCCACACCCCCTGCGCATAGCTGTCTGCCCCCAGATACCCATTAACTGACTGCAAACACAACTTTATTGAGAAATGACTGCAAGTTTATTAAGCAACTGGATTTACAGGCAATAACATAATCAATATAACATTAATATAGCACATAATTAAATAAGATTCCGACAAGGTCCTGCCTATATCCTGAAATATACAGAAGTTAATTGTTTTCACCGATGGCATTAACCAGAGGGATTTGAGACTAGTCTTGGAAGAACAGAATCCCCAGTTGTTCTTATTTTTAAAGTATTTCATGGATGCGAAGAGGAAGCCATCCCCACACCCACAGGAATGCTGTATCAGCAAGAGCCCCCGCAAACCTCTCTCTCCCAGGCCCTGGGGGACGGCAGTCGCTTGGCTGACTGATGCTCTCAGGATGGATGAAAGGGCAAAATGCAAGTAACAAATTACATGTAATGTGTTTCTCACCAGTAGAAAGTGGGCCGACCACCGCAGGCTCTTGGACAGCTACCACAGAATGGGCCCCATCTGCTCCAACATGGAAGCACACAGGCTGCTGGAGTGAAATCAACGGTGTTGTCTCCAGTCATGTGTTCATGTTTAAAACCAGGGAAATCCCTCAGAATGCTCTGCAACGGGCCCAGAAAGCAAAATACTAAGAGAAGGAAGCACGTGAAGTGAAGTGGAAAGGAGTATGGCGTTTGAAAGATAAACACTGTGGAAGGGAGTGCCCTAGGGGAGGAGGCCATTCACTTGCTGCCTCCACACACCTCTCACTTAGCTCCACGTGGCTCCCAGGGAGCTCCTTGCCTCTGTAATTTCGGTCACTTGGAACTCACTGTTCTCACATTCTGTTCCCCTCATTACCACCTCTCCTGCCACCAAAATGAAGTGTTTACGCTAAAGCCAGCATTGTTCTTGAATACAGGACTCTACAAAACCATCTTAAAGCCACTTAGCACAAAGTACAACTAGACATGATGAGGAAACTGGTGTCGTCACTCGTACCCAAGATCCCTTCCATGGCACCAACTGGCTGCTCTGCAGAAATGTCCCACCTGAGGAGGTCTGGGTCTCAGAGGAAAAGCAAAGCACCACAGGTCTCGGAACACATTTAGATACCAAGCCCGGGACTGATCCAGAAACAAAGCAGTTGCTATGAGCTGGATGGATTTCAGAAGCTCGTGTGAAGTCTGTCTGAGAATGTCCCGGAGGCTCAGGATTTCAGGAAAAGAAGCTGCTCACATGCATTGGGCACAGAGATGGTGTTGTCTGGATCTGGACCACAGTGATGGTGAGTCAGCATCGTAACAACAAAGTCAACCAGGTAGGGAGGCGCTGGGAGGCCAGGAGGCAGAGATGACACAGATGGCAGCCACTCCGGCCCAATTCTAACTGAAATGACGACTGCCTGATGGATCATGCCAGTCACGGGGGATGGAGGCTGACCCCAGGACAAGAGGACTAGGTGTGTCCACTTGAGGTAAAAGTTGAGTCTGCAGTGCGTGAGCCAAGCCCTGAGACCAGGAGGCAGCAGCTGGCTCTGCTGCTACACCCACTTCACTCCACATATCCCTGGCTTCCGCCTCTCTGGTCAATGCAGGTATCTCCACCTCCTGAAGTCCTGTGGGATGTGCTGACACAGGGCCTCAGGTGTCCTTGTACAAGGTTCACATGCTTACACTGATTGCACCTTCTTCCTTCTCAACATCCTCAGACAGAGATTTGTGGGTCCAGAGAATGTTCACTTGACCTTGTGGGATTCATTCTCCTACCTTTAAACTGAGGCTTTTGTACCAGGAGTCTATGAATATGAGACAGAAAGTTTGGGATATAAAACTTTCTCCAGGTAAACACAGCTCCACTCTGATAAATATGGGGTGTGGGCTTCTCCAGGTAAACACAACTCCACTCTGATAAATATGGGGTGTGAGCTTAAACTATGAGGTTGGCAGCTACACAGATCACATTGGCAATGCTGACCCTTCCCTCCTCTTCTGCACCTTCCCCAGGCCACCACGGGCGCGCGCGCACACACACACACACACACACACACACACACACACACCTGCAAATGTCACATACACACTTCATTTCAGTAAATTATAAGCACTTAAAATTGAGGTACTGTTTAGAACAGTGATGGGCAACCTTTTGAGCTTGGTGTGTCAAACTTCGCCAAAAAACTGAGCATAACTCGGGTAGTGTGTCACTTTGAGGAAAAAACTAACTCCAAGACTCTAGTCGCAAATGTTTCATCCTCAGGAGCAGCAAATGTTTCATCCTCGGCATGCGGCCGCGTGTCATCAGAAATGGCTACGCGTGTCAGTGCTGACACACGTGTCATAGGTTCACCATCACTGGTTTAGAATTTCAGTAGATCTCTCACATCACAGCACACAACTTACAGTCCTGGGGTGGATAGGCTGTGCCTCCACCTCCTCGGAGCCCATGGTCTGCACTCACTGGCTCCCCCGAAGCCTTGGGACCAGCCTGGACACACTCAGGGATGCTCTGCTGGTGTGACAGAAGCCACAGGAGGGTTGGGAGAGAGAGGCAAAGAGACAGGGAGGGGGCCTGGAGGAAAGCAGAATCCTTAGCCTCAGCGGAAAGGAGACCCGGGAACCAGGAAGCTGGGAGGGATTGCACAGCTTTCAGAACCATGGACACCCTGCTGCAAATGGCTGTGTCTGTGAAAAACAAGTGACTTCTTCCCCACAGACAGAATGTGGGACATGACATGCCAGCTTGTCCTATTTAGGCATAAAAAAGACATCCGTAAGAACAAAATAGCATTGCCTACTGATGCCAGAAAAATTACAACCAGATTTTGAAGACACTGGCTTTGGGATGGACCAGCTCCACCCCTAGGGATTAGTGGAAGGTCTGAGGGTAATGGAGGTTGATCATGGAACAGGAAGCTCTTCCAGATGGAGGTACACATCACGGGACAGTTTCCAAAGTAAAAGAGCCCTAAAACCTGGGAAGGGTGGGAAGAGCCAGAACCTTCTCCTATTCTAGTGGAGGGGGTGCATTCGGGCAGCACAGAGGGTGGTGAGAAACCTGGGCTTTGAGGTGCTTCATCACCCTAGTCTCCTCACTGTTCGAATTCAGTAGATACTAACTCTAACCTCACTGCCTCATCAGCGATTAAATCTTCTACTGCACATAAACTATAAGTAGCACCTGGCACCCAGCAATTGCTCGTTAAATGTCAGGAATTCTGACATTCATAATAGTTTGTACTCCTGAGTTTTGATACCCCAAGTTCACCACTGTCTCCTCTGCTTGCCTGTGTTTGTGTGTCTGGCTGACAGGCACACCCGGGAAGGCATTTGGAAGTCATCTGCTCAGGGCTGCACAATGGTAGCCTAGGTTTTAATTACCCATCATATGAATCGCTTCTACCATAGCACTTGGCCCCAGCACTGATCTCTGGCTTACCAAAACGGGAATTACATCGGCGAAATTCTATCCACCAGTGGAATTTCCAGAGAGTGTTTGTGTCTATCTGAATGATGATGACCGTCACCCCCACATCAGAGGTCAACAGCCCTGGCAGTTCCTCACCTCTTCTTCCAAGATTAACATGTTCTTAACATGAAAAAGGCATTTTTACCAGATTGATACTTCCTGAAATGCGTGAGTTAAAGACGTGCAATGTGGGATGTCAGGCTAAGGGGGCATGTGACACTCAGGAGACGCACCCTTCGGCTGCTGGCTGCTGGCTGCTGGCGGGAAGAGAGAGCAGAGAGATTTCTGAAGCCTCAGAGGCATTCCTGCACATCAAAAGCGATTCAAAATGAAGAGCTGACTCTGATAATTGTAAATAGATCAGAAACATGTGCATTGAGTCCATCCCCTTAAATTATGGCTGGGTGTGCCCAACTGCACAGTGTTTGAACACCTCAAACTTTCTAAAAATATTTGGGGTTCAAAGTAAGCCTTTTAAGGAAAATCAAAGCCACATGTTTCTGATTCATTTATACGTAGCCTATCAAAATGGTGTTTGTTTTTAACAGATATTTGATGTCTGAGATTTGGGATCTTTCTTAAAGTTAAAAAACAACTTCTTTCTCAGTGATGTGAAGAAGTATTTCCCCAGAGAAAATGAAGGTCAGTCTCTAAAGATTAAGCTAGTTTCAAACTTGGCCAAGAAATTTTTCTCCGTGTTTGTTTGTTTTTGTTAATTCTCACCAGTGGATATATTTTCCATTGATTTTTTTTTAGAGAGAGTGGAAGGGAGGTGGCAGGGGGAACGAGAGAGAGAGAGAGAGAGAGAGAGAGAGAGAGAGAGAGATCAATTGGTTGCCTCATGCATGCACCCAGACCTGGGCAGTGATGGAACCTGCAACCCAGGTACATGACCTTGACTGTGAATCAAACCCGAGACCCTTTGGAGTGTGGAGCTGACACTCTAACCAGTTAGCCACACTGGTCAGTGCTCTTCATCTTTATTTTTTAAATGAGGGTGAGGGGGTATTGAGGAGAGTGGGTGCAGGGATTTAATAAACTTTCCATCTTGGCTTCTCCTTGGGAGGGTCTCGTCCTTCCATTAGGCCAGCTGTGATCAGCTCTCGGCCCGCCTCTTGCACTCAGATGACACTGCAACAGGAGGTTGTCACTCTGTAACCCTGGGTGCCCCTTACAACTGCTTTCCATCAAACATTCTCAGCTTGGTTGTGACCAAGTAAGAAACTCACACACACACATCCTTTAGCTATGTCTGGGGCAACTGCCATCTACCTTTTGAATTGTCAACTGCATGAATAGTAAAAAGGGAAAATGTTATGCACAGATAAAGGTTAAGTATATGCGCAAATAATCAGCAACCCTCAAATTAAGGTGAGAGCCATGGAATGGACTGTCTAGAGACTCGAGGGCCCAGAGTGCTGCTGCTGTGTAAGGAATGTCGAACTGCCATTAAGTCCTCGCCATTAGCAGGGGCAGGTAACATTGCAGTGTTTTCATTTTTACAGCTGGGAACTAATAAATGGCACTGCTGGCCATAGACACAGTGGGATGTCGGGAAAGATCTGCTATTCTCAGGCAGCTCTCCACAGTGATGGGTGTGTTTGTGGTGACCAATGTGGCCCCAAAGGATCTGCAAAGAGGCAGTGCATGATGCCCCAGAGGACTGCCTCCCTCTGAGAGCATGGATAATTCTTATCATTACAGATGAACTTGTTTGGTTCTGCAATCCTTTAGAAAGGTCTGTTCTAGGCCAGGTCCAAGTGTTAATGAACCAGGAAAGGTGACTCTAGAGGCTTTTGCAGCTGATTCTTTAAGAGAAACTATTTACACAGCTTAGGATCCATATGGTGTTTCTCCAAGCGAGGGCTCCACCCAGAAGGAGACACAGTTCTAGGCTGCTTGCTTGCCTCTCTCTCTCTCTCTCTCTCTCTCTCTCTCTCTCTCTCTCACACACACACACACACACACACACACAACACACACACACGCACACGCACACACACACACACACCTCCAGGGCAGCATCCTGAGCTCACCAATCAGATCCCTGTAGGTTGCCCTGGGTTTTCTGTCTGGACCTGGGGAGGTGGTGCCAGTCAGGCCTCACCCTCTGTGTTCTCAGGAAAACAAGCAAGGGATTCCTGGGCAGGCAAACCTCGTGTAGTCCCATGTGTGTTCCACGTGTAACTAAGCCCAGTGGACAGATCGTTGTTGTTTGGTCTCTGGGCTGCTCTACAACTCAGATATAAATGAAGGTGACCTTCCTTCTCTCTGCCCTTTCATCAGACCACGTGATTCCTGAATTCTGGGAGCCCAGGCCTACCTGGGCCATGAGACCATTGTAACCTCGTGTGTCACAGCATTCCGAGAGAGCACTAGCATCCTCCCATCCACAGGACTTTGCATATCTGTTCTCACTGCTGCAGAAACACCTGATGCTTCTGTGTGCACACAGAAAGTCAAGAGCATGGTGTACTTTTGCATATGAAACAGTTATTTTCCTAAACAAAAACGTCTCACTATCATCATTACATTACTTTTTCCCATAAATAAGGTGTTGTCTGCAGAATTATAAGAGCTGAAAATTTATAAACCCCATCCCAATGCTGAGCTGAACAAGAAAACCAGACTGCTGAGCTCTAAGAGCCTCAAAAAGGATTCAGAGAGAGAAACTCATGAACCTCCTTTAGGGAAAAAAACGGGGGTGGGGGGTGTATATGAGACCCAAACCTACCACAGTGACAGTGATCCATCCACTTGGAATAGCCAGCAATTAACTGCCCAGCGCCAAGAACAGAACATACAGTGACACAGTGACAAATTCTAACTCAGGGGCTGATTGGTCTAAAAATATCCTTACACTGTTCTCAGTTGGAGGAGTCATTTGCAACCTCATCAGAATTTAGGGATCAAGAGGTCTGATGAAAGGGCAGAGAGAAGGAAGGACGCCTTCTTCATTTATTTATATCTGAGCCGGGAGAGCATATGGCAAAGATCCGTCCACTCAGCTTAGTCACACGTCACACACACACACACACACACACACACACACACACACACACACCACGCAAACACAGAGTGCACACAAGCCCTGACCACCCAAGGCCACCTGAGGCCCCTGCAGGTGGAGCCTGGATGAACAGGTGAGGCCCACCTTTCTCTTGGTGTCCCCACACGGTTACGAGAGCACCAAACCACCGACCTCAACCAGAGGCCTTAATGTCAGGCGTGGGGTGGGGGGATTCCCCCTGCAGTGGGTGTTTGTGACTCCGAGTAGATCTTTCCGTCAGAAACCAATTGCAATTCCAGCCACATGTCTGCAGGGAGGCAGTCCCACTGAGAAGCAATAAATAAATACATGCACATATAAACAAATAAATTCGGACTCTCTGACAGAGGACAGGAAGGAACAGGTCTCACCAGAAATGTGGACTTTCCCTGCCCAGCCTCCTCAGAAGCCCGTGTTTTCAATTACGCCAGACTGAATCTATATTGATGCTAATATGTTTGCATTGCTGGCTTTCGTTTTATTTTTTAACAACTCACCGCAGGATAGCCAAGTCAAAAATATAACCATTCTGATCAACAGGACCCATCTGCAGTGGATCCACACAGAAGCAATTAATTTCCTGGTGGTGTTTTTACACTCGGGGCCTGGTGCGGGTCCCCATTATACAAACAAAAACTCCAGACAGCTCCTGCTGCCTGATAAAAAATAAATCAGATTGCGCAGGTCCGCTTGGCCTAGGACTGCTACAGGCTATGGCTTGTAATGAGGCATCCCAACACTAATTATGAGGCTTATTAAAGAGAATTGTCCAACTTGTAGTAAAGTGCATGCTGTAATCACGTTAAAGGAGGCAGGCCTCCGTAGCCAGCAGAGTGGACCGCGGGTGAGGATCAAATCACAGAAACAGTGTGATTGTGTTTGGCAAATTGGTCGGGATAAACCTGATTGAGGGGCAGGTGAGAATGACAACCGCTTGGCTGTAATTCGCACATCAGAGCCTTCCCTCCTCTGGAACATCTGCCTGGGAGGGGCCAAGAGCAAACCTCCACCGCACAGCACTTTATTCACTATCACCCTGATTCTGAATTTTCTCTAAGGTTGTGTAAAAGCAATATTTCTGCATACTCTTTCAGGAGTGTGTGTGTGTGTGTGTGTGTGTGTGTGTGTGTGTGTGGAATGGGTGGGGGGAGATTAATAAAGATGTTAAGAGGCTGAACTGCTGGGAGATTTGTTTAATTATTCCCCACAGGACTGCCCCAGCAATCTGCTGACATTTAGTCCCGACCTTGCAAATCCTCAGTAAATATTAATATATCAACTCAAACAGGGCCCGTGGTTCTGTTGGTTCTCGGAGCTCAGAGCTTTGCCACCACAGTGAGGAATGCGTGGGGCTGAGGAAGCGGGGGCTTTGATTCACCTTCTGCTGCGCACATGAGCTGGGAGCCCCCGCAAAATGGCAATGGCGCGCCTCTGCCACAGCTGCCGAGTGACAGACACTTCAGATGCCTGCGCGTCCCTTTGTACAGCCTGCTGGAACCCTCCCAAAACCACAGTGGCAAGAGATTAGAAAGGAGAGAGAGAGAGAGAGAAAGAGGAGTCCAGAGAGCAGGAATCGCACTTTATTACCTGGAAGAGTGGAAATTTTAATAATGCAGAAGGTCCGCCCTCTCATTTGACTCACTTTGCCAGAAGCTTGGCCCAGGATGAGGGCCCCAGAGGGGGGCCCTGGGGCTCAGCCTTGTGTCCCAGGTTACCTTCTGCTGCCCTCCATGACCAGGTCCACACCATCCCACCTGCACGTCTGAGCATGGGAGTGGCCTGTTTCAATGGAGGGTTTGCTAAAAATAAAAAAAGGCCGTTGCTTTTTTAATGTTGCCCCACGTGTAGTGTTGGTGTTTTTGGAGGTTTTGTTTCCCTTGCCTCACATTTAGGTATCTATCCCTGATTGTCCTCTCATAAATATCTGCAATTGCCTGTGGCTGGGGGTTGCACTGGGCCAAGGCGCCCCCAGCTCGTGGGTGTAAGAAAGGGGCTGCCTTTCAGAGGTGCTGGCTGCGGAGTTAATGTGTGATTAATTTTATTCATAAAAATGTTAATCACTTCATTGTAGGATCTTTTTAACATTCCGTGCATGGAGCACCTTTTTAATTTCTCTTGCCCACCATCTCCTCGATGTATTTAATATTTTCAGACATTGCTGGAGCTAACCCAGAACCTGGCAATTAAGCATACGTTTAAAATTCAGTAACAAGCAAACCTATAACAACGACTACAAACAAGCAAACAGGGAAGGACACTGAAGAAAGACGAGCTGGGTTGTTGCTGGGTGTCCTGTGTCGGGGGCAGGAGGAGCCCGTCCCCACCCCCCCACCCCCACTCCGCCAACTCACCCCCCAGGAACACCTCGGCTGAAACTGCAAACGAGCAGCAGAGAAATGGAGTGCGCTCCTTCCCTAGTCCACAGGGCAGTTTGAAGTAGAAGGAATAAAGAATAAGGGCCCTTCCGTTTAGATGATTTACACTGTAAGCGTGATTTCTGCCACCCAGCCCGGACCCCGCACCAGCAGGGACTGACGGACGGTGGGGATGGGGGAGAGGTGGTCGGAATCCGGAGGCGGGGCCTCGCTGGGTATCCCCTTTCCCCCACCAGCCTCCTGTTGCAGCCCAGGCCATTGTGTCTCCGCATTCAGCCCCAGCGCTCAGGACGCCGGATAAATGGATTAGGGATCAGAGACCCCGCGGGATCCTCAGAAGCCAAACAGCAGCGCGCAGAAAGGGAAGCCCCTTGCGCCCCTTACGAGGTGAGTAGGGGGCTGCTTGGCCTCTGCTCCAACCCGGACCACTGCCCTTTGCCTGCCTGGGAGTACTGGCCTTTCCTTCCCAGGACGTCAGGTGGGGCAGGGAGCGGTAAGCGGCATCTGCCCTGACTCTGGCCTCTGCCTGCTCGCCAGGGCGCAGCGGTTCAGGTCAACACCTTGGGGGCTCTGGACACTTGGCCTGAGCGCCATGAGTCCCTGCTGCCTGAATGTGAGATGGCGAGGTCCACTGGGGGACCGGGAGAGGGAGGGGGGCTGGGGAGCTCCTAGGTTCAGGGGCCACCTCAATTCTCTGACTTTCTATTTAAAGCAATTTCAGGATTTTAGGCAGCTCCAGGGTCTCCTTGGCCCGGGCCACAAGGTGACTTTCCTGGGTGTTGGGCCTCTCCCTCCATTGAAAATAAATGTTAAAAAATGAGTGTCACAACTGTATTGGTTGAAGATGAATAAACTGATATTATATATTAACACATTGTCTTCCACCTAAAAGTTCCTGATTTCTTTTTATTTAAAAATAAATTAAAACACTGTCATGGGCCTCTAACTGTACTGTGGGTCCCACATCCAGTGTTCCCTGTGCTGACGAGCCAGCTGCCCTCAGAGGGCCCATTCTCAGAGGTCCTCAGTGGGAGGGAAGCGGATCTATATCCAGCTTCAGAAGCAGGGGCACAAAAGGCCCCCAGCAGTGACCTTCTGTGGCCTTTCAGCTTGGGCTCTATAATTAGAGCCCCTGGCTCCACCAGGCTCAGAAGACATGGGAAGCTCTCCCTCCCCAGCTGAGCAAGCACCCGATCACGGGAGGGGGATGGGGGGCTTTTTACTTGGAGACCATTCATCCGATCCCTGGGGTGGGCAGCCATAGCCAAGGAAATGTTTGGGGGTGAGAGTTTGTTCCCTCCACACAGGCTTAGGGACATCTCCAGGCAGCTGGGAGGGCCATCATTCCCAAAGCACAGAGGCCCTACCTCCTAGCTGTCTCCTGGCCATCCACCCTGGATTGCAGACCTGAGCCACTCCCTCCCCTGCTTGCCCTCTATGCCTGGAGCGAGGTTCAGGCCAGCTAGATATGGCAAGAATATTCACCAGGACACCTCTGGGACCTGGCAAACTGCAGGGCCATAAGGCTTGAGCTCAGTGTCTGGTACCCCACAGATTCTCCTTTTGGGTTCTGGAAGCCCAGCTGACTTATCAGTGCTAGGTTCTGCGATGTGGCCATGCAGAACAGCCTGTAGGCAGACCTATGGGGTCCCTTAGGGCCTCCCAAGTCCCCAAGGCCCAGGCACCCCAAACCTTCAAGGAACACCCCTATCCAGCAACGCTCCTTGGGCCGGACTTCCTTCCCTCCTGTCAAACCCCACCCCCCAACTTTTCAACCCCAGGGTCAAAACCATATTCCAGCTGGCAAACTGAACCCTGTCACTTTCTGAAGAGTGTTGAGGGCTCCAATCGCCCCAAATCAGTGTCCGTAAACGCAACGTCTCTACCTGGAAGGCCCGGCCTCACCCTGCACCTGCCTTAAGAGGAATCATCTGGAAGGGAAGGGAAGAGGAAGGCTGAGGAGGACTGAAATGGAAGTGCCCAGCTGGGGAGAAGAGTTCTGGCAAAGGGTCCAGGGTTCCCAGCCTCCCACATAGGGCCAAGGGCACCTGGGAACCACAGCCCACCCTGCCCTCCCAATTATATTCCCTCCCTCCCTCTTTTCCCTTTCTTCTCCCTCCCTCCCTTCCTCCTTCCCTCTTTCCTCCCCCGCCCCACTTCTTGGCTTCTGAGCTCTGATAAAGTCCCATCTACAAGGACAACAGAAACTTTATAGGGCATGATTCATCTGGTGGCGCGCCCCTCGGAGCCAATGCGCGTATGACATTAATCAGTGTCAGACCACTAAAACCAAGATATGAATATGAATTCTCCATATTGCAGGCGAGATAAATGTGCTGGGGAATATAATTGATGGGAGGGGGGAGGGAAGAGCGGTGGGAGCAGAGATTCCCACAGGTCACGATTGGGGTGGGGCCTGGGCCCACTCCCCAAGTTCTCAGGCCAGGAATCTAGAGGGGCTGTGCCTCAGATGCCTGGGCTGAAGCAGAAAGAGGAAAGCCTCCAGACAGGATTTCTTACCCTCTCCCCCCCCCCCCCCACCAGAAGACTCAATGGAGACAGAAATCTGTCCTGGACACAGGGTAGTCTGTCACCTATGGAGGAGGGGGTACCAAGGTCCAAACATTAATCCTGTGGTCACAGAACTACTGCCACCCTCTGGGTCTGTCCCCTGGGCAGGGGTGGAATGGGACAGCACCTTTGCGCATGCAGAAAGCTGCAGAGGAATTTCTGCTTTGACTTTAGAAAAAAAAAAGTGGGTGTCTATGTCTTTCCCCAGATATTTTAGGAGCTGAAATGTTATTTGCACAGGCATTCCCATGGGGCCTGCAAGCCCGCAGGCTGCACACACCTAGGTAGCTGCATCGTTGGGAAAGATGTAAACAAATGGCACAGAAAGAACAAAAATGCTCTTCAGTGTTCCATTAAAAATTCATTTCTAGCTTTTCTTTTGAGAAAAATAATTCTGAGGCTGATGATCTGACTTCTTTGTACAGGAGGCTTCTCTAGTCCCCAGGAGTGAGCACAGGCCTTACTTACAGGCCACTGAGCTCTGAGGCCTGGAGTCCCACTGGTGAGCACCTGCTGGCCCAGCCACCTAAGGGACAGCGCTGGGGATCCCGAATGTATCGGATTAAAAAAGAAGAATAAGAATGGATTTATAGAGTGGGCAAGCAGTAGATGCCGGCCTGGACCATCCTATTTGATTTAAGAGAGTGGAGGCTCGCCGGCAGAAGACTCTACTGCCCACCTGAATCCCACCTGGTGCTTCCAGCAGTCGCGCAGAAGGGGTCTCCCAGCACACGGATGCCAAAGCAGCAGGTCCTTGGGCCAAGGACTCCATTCCTCCGCAAAGGCTCAGGACACCTCTGGTGCACACTGTCTCCAAGAACTCTGGAATGAGGAGGGCCCAGGGCTCTGACCTCCAAAGCCCTAGAGGAGGAACTCCTCTCTGAATCCGCATACCCCACTTGAGACAATGAAAACAACCTGCTTGGACTCTGGGAACCACTCCCTCTCCCTCCCCCCACCTCCTCGCCCCCCCAATACCAGCAGCCTACCCAGCAGGCCAGGCACCGCATCCCCAAAACTCAAACAAGTGGGTGGCGCCCAAGAACACAAAAAAAACCACAACACCGCAAATCTAAGCTTTTGTCCGCGGCATTCCCAAGGGCCAGGACCCCCAAATTCTGCACCACACCCCAGGAGATCAGCGCTGCCTTCAGGGCCTCATTCCTCTTTCGGCCCATAGAGGGAGCCTCGAACACGTCCATTCGGACTGAAAGCGACTCCACCACGGCCTAAACCGGCCTTCCGCTCGGCTCCGAAGCCCCGTTCCTCCCGCGGCTCCACCCGCCCCGCCTGCTGCGCACCCCCACCCGCCAACCATCCCGGCTGGCCCTCGCCACGTCCTACGCGCCTCCTTCACGGGGGTGGGGAATGGACCCTTCATCTAAACCGCTGGGCGCGAGGGGCCGCTGGAGAAGGAAGCGACCACCAGAGAGGGTAACGACCCAACCTTTTCAGAGCCAATCACCCCCTTTCCCCAGCCACAGAGGAGCCGGAGCACAGCCCCGACCCTCGCCGCCACTAGCGGCCCGGGACCGAGGGTCCTGAAGGGGCTCCAGGGCCAGTATCAGGCCCGGGTGAGGGGCGGGGGGGGGGGGGGGGTGCGGGTAAGGCTCTGTAGGAAGCGGGGACTTGGCCTCTTCCCCACTGGGAAGATTCCCCCTAAGGCCACCTCCTTCGCTCACTGGCAGTTTTGGCAATGTTTGTTTTCACAAATTTAACAAAGTCATCTTTACCCTGAGAAGCAGGCTGCTGCGGCGGGTCTTGCTTGGAGCGAACCGCGGTCCCGAGCCTCCCGGCCATTGCCTTCCCGCGTGCAAGCGAGGCGGGAGCGGGCCAGCATTGTCTCTCGCCTGACTCCCAGCCGCCTGCAGGCCCCGCCTAGAACCTCTGGGGATTTATTTGGTCCTTGGCTCGCTCACTCGTTGCACCCACTCGGCGCAGTAATTTAAAGGGGGCGTCCCTTGAAGACCAAAACCTCCCCTCTTTTTGTCCCCACCACCACTACCCAGTCCCCTAGCTCACACGCCCAGAGAACACCCCCCTACACTGCAACCCCGCCTTCCATCAGGCGAGTTTTTAAAAGTCTTCCAATTTCTCCACGTTTGATTTAACCAAATAACTAAAAATACATTCAAAGCAAAATTTCATACTTCATTATGTCCTCATTCTACCCATGAAAGACCTGTGCAACCATGCAGTTGAGACAACGAAGTATAAATTGATTTCAAATTTGAAGTTCCCCTTTGGGGACAAGATTGGAAATTTTTTTTTTCTCCACTGATGCCCACTTTAAGAAATCGGTTTATAAACGGACTAAAATCGAATTCATTTCCGTCCTGAGAAAGGGGTGTCCCAAATATATGTGTAAGAGTTGTTAAGAATCAAACTGCCAACAAGAAACTGCCCTAATGACAATATCACAAATTCAACAACCAAGACTGAGAAACACCCACCTTCTGGGCGGGAGCTCTCTGAGGGGCCTCTCCTCCCCACGCCTCCTCGGGCACTTGGGCCTGGCGAGAATTCTGGGACTCGGGTACCCACAGCCACAAACAGCAGCAGGAGCAGTGGCTTCGTTTCATTTAGTTTATTAGACAAAAATATATGATTTAGACAAGTTCGCTGACGCGCTATTTACAATCTGAAATCACTCTATATACAGAAAGAAAGAAAAAAAAAAAGACACAAGCACGTGGGGGCATTTACCCAACCGATAATCAACCAGAGCCTGGTGACAGCCACCAGAGCCCCGTCGCAGGCGGAGGCCAGCTGTCTGGACTCCAGCGAGCTCGGCGGGGACGAACCCCTTTCTGCAGAAAGCGATGGACGGGAGTCGTTGACGCCGTTGCCATGTTTGTTCTTTACACCAGTCTGAAATATTTGTCTTAATTCCTCCCTCATCCCCTCCCTCCCGAACTCCTCCCCCCTCCCCCCGCAAAACTAAAAGAAGACCCTGAATCAGGCGGACGGGAGGGCTGCTAGGATCCGAGGCGTTCCCTCCTGTGGGGCCAGCGAGCTGCAGGGAAAACACAGCAAAACAAAAAGGCAAAGGCACTGTCAGAGGATGGACGCTGGGACCCCGCATCGCCGGGTCAGCCAGCCAAGCGCCCGGGGGGCAGGGCAACGGATCGCCTGACCCTCGGGGCTCCCGGCTCGGGAGAAACCTAGGTGAACCCAGCTGGCCCGGCCACCTAGGCTGGTGGGCAAGGTCCCTTCAACACTGACTGTGTGCCCCACCGCCAACCAGCCCTGCTCCCTCCCCGAACCAGTGGTAAAGCAAAGGGCACTCACTTGTCGCGCACCGGCTGGAAGGGCGACTTTAACTGCTGTGGCGGCGAGTCCGGCCTGGGGACAATGTCTCTCTCTGCGAGGGAGAGGGAGAGGCATAATTAGGGCCGGGAGACAAGTGGGGGTGAGGGTGGGGGCAGAAGTGCGCAGGCCTCCTCCCCAACTCATTCCCTCCCGCCACTGGGGCAGGGTCTGACCCCAAGAGAAACATCCCCCTTCTCCTCCCTGCAGGCCTGTGGTGGCAGCGCACAGCTCTCTCGGGAGTGCCCGAGGGCCCTGGCCATGCTCCCCGAATTCAAATGAAGGTTACTGCTCAGCCGGGCTCCGTGGCCACTGCGTCTCCCTCCCGGGCCGGTGCCTCCCCATCCCCACGATCAGCCCAGGCCCATGACTGGAAAATCGCTCCCAGGGCCATACCTGGGAGCGCAGGGCTGCTGCGGGCGGAGGCCTTGTCTCCGTGGAGCATCCCCGAGGCTACGGCGACGGGCGGCGGCGGCGCGGGCAGGTGCGGGCCGTGGGGTGCAGCGTGGGGCGTGCCGACACCCAGAAAGGAGCGCATGTTGAGCAGTGAGCCCTGCGCCAGGAAGGCCCCGTTGGTCCAGTTGGAGAATTTGCCGATGTGGCAGGTGTACAGTCCGTGGCTGGGCAGGAAGGCGGGGTGCTGCAGCGGCGCGCCCGCAGGGGGGGCGTGCGCGCTGGGATGGCCGGAGGGCGGCGGCGAGGCCTTGGGCGCGCCGTCGGGGCTGGTGGCTGTCTCGGCCAGCGACCAGATCTTGGGTTTGCTGTGAGGCGCGCCCTGTAGGCTGCCTGCCGCCGCGCCGGGACTCAGCAAGCGAGTGCTGCCGGGCTCCGGGACCTCCTTGGCCAGGCCCAGGGGCGAGCCTTGGGTCTTGAGCGCGTCCGCGGCTGCCAGCGGCGATCCCTGGTCCCGAGCGAGGGCGGTGGGCACTGTGGGCGCTCGAGGGGCCTCGGCCTTGTCCTCATCGTCCTCATTGCTCTGGTCACCATCGTGCTCGTCGATCTTGTCGATGTCGATGCTTTCCAGATCGATCTCCTCATCGTCCTCGGCCTTCTCGGGGTCGCCCTCCGTGTCACTTCCGAAAAGGGCGCCGTCCTCCTGGTCCTTGCTGCGTGCGCCCCACGTCACCTTGTTCTCTTTCTTGAGGCGCCGGCGTGCGTTGGCGAACCAGGTGGAGACCTGCGTGAGGGTCATCTTGGTGATGATGGCCAGCATGATCTTCTCGCCCTTGGTGGGGTAGGGGTTCTTGCGATGCTCGTTGAGCCAGGCCTTGAGCGTGCTGGTGCTCTCGCGCGTGGCGTTCTTGGGCCGCCCGGGATCCCCGTACTGGAACTGGCCGTAGGGATAATAGGCCGGAGCCGTGTGGGCAGCAAAGGTGGCAGGGTGCACCCCGGGGTTGTCCTTGAGTTCATACTGTGAGCCCTGTGGCCACGCGGCCCAGCGAGGGAGGAGAGAGAGAGTAGGGGTGGAGAAAGAGAGAAAGAGAAAGATGAGTTCCCAGAACTCAAGGGAAAGTCAGGGGCAGCTGGTCCTGTCCGCTCCGGAGCAAAAGGCCCCAATTCAACTCCCTCCCCCCCCTCACCCCCGCAGATGGAAAAGGGTGGGGTGGGGGGTTTAGACCGGGGTTGCCTCCAGGAACTGCCCTTCCATAGATAATGGAGAGTTATTCTGTCACCCAAGGAAAGTTCTAGAATCCTTGCCTCTCTGGAAGGCCACAGTCGGAGCAGCCCCTGGCCCCTTTCAATTTCTCCAGACCATTCTCTGCCCCCAGCCCCCACCCCCACAACAACACCAGAAGTCGGATTTACAAATTTACCTCACACTGGCGGGAGGGGAAAACCTTTTAACAAGTCCTATAAAACAGATTCTCCAAACCTGAAGAAGCAACAGCCAACGCCCCCACCCTCCATCCCTGAGGGGGTCAAACAAAATAAACCGCTTGGATTTTCTTGGGGCTCAAATCACCTAGCAATTTAAAATGAAAGCACAGCTCCTTTTGGCTTCCATGTTAATCTGCATATAATGGCTCGCCCACAATTAAAGGTCTATAGTGGTGACAAGTAATTTAAAATTTTAATCCTGGCCATCACGAACAACAATAACAAAAACACCATTTTTTTTTTCCAAACACAAAAGAAGGGCTTATCGGTAAAATATTAACGCAAGGGCCACAGTGCCAGCTGAGAGCGAGGAACCGGTTTCCTGGGCCTCTTTCTCCTACTTTGTCTCTGAAGTTTGACTTTGATCTGCAGCGAGCAGCACAAACTGTGTGAAGGCATTTAGAGGCCCTGATTTATTTGCAATCAATATTCTTTTTATCATCAGTAGTAAAACACAGCTAGTCAAATTATCCCATCAGGTTTTTTGGTAAATAACATTTTATCTTTCTAACAACCTCATTAGGCCTCATTATTACCATAAATTGCCCAGACAGATATTCCACTCACAATTTTATCTTTCGACTTCCAAAGCTCTAGTCTTGACAGCCTGGCCTAGCATCTGAGTTTGGGTTTACGCTTCCTTTCCAAGAACCCACAAGAGACCACAAAGAAACACACCTCTTGAGGGGGAATTTCTCTGCAGTACCCCCTTAGCAAAAAAACAAGCCTCTGCCTTCCCCAGGGCACTACAAGACAAGCAGGTTCTCAACATAGAGCTCGCGTCCTCCCCCACCAACACAAGGGGGTCCTAAATAACACACATCGGCATTCAAAATTTCTGTAAAAAATTACAATCCTCCACATACAATCAGCCAGTTGCTATTCGCAGAAGAGGGTTCCAGACTGAGAAAGTTGTACAGAGCAGAAGATTTCTTTGAGCAGTTAGTTCGGTGGTTTATGCCACAGAGAAAAGGTTTCCTTGGCCAGATTTCGTTTTTGCCTCATCTTTACAAAATGTACTTTGCACATTTCTAATGCTTTTGCGTGTGACTGTAAAGAAGACGTTGCGGCCTCTTCTCTGCTGGGAATTCTTTTTTGAAAGGATACCTTGTAAATCTCTCATCGCTTGCTCAGTGTCCCGGCTGCCAGAACAAAATGAGAGCTGATCTTTTTCGATAGCCAGCGACCTGAAAAGGCAGCTGGGGCCGCTTTCAGAGAAATAGGCTTTCTTTCCAAAACTACAAGAAAAAGTTACAGGAAAACCCACTGCAACTTTGCTCGCGGGTGGTTGGTGGGTATTTATTTCCGCTCTTCTTCAGCGAGTGGGGAGACCTTGTGGTGGGGGTGCCTAAAGAGCTGCCTTATCCCGCCCGCAGCAGCTCAAGAGGGGGCTGCTTCCCTGGCCCCCCGCGCCGGGCATGCAGATCACCAGCAGCCCAAGTTTCAGCCCGACCTTGCATCGGACCAAGGAAAACGGATCCAGCGGATCAATAAACTGGCCCTTGCTCTGCAGAGCCCCCGCCCCCACATCTGACACCCACTGGAGCCGAAGACTAAGAGAACACCATTTATTTTAAGCCCAGGGACACTGTTTTCTTTAATCCTCCATTATGTAACCAAGGGAAAAAGTGTTTTTCTTTTGGTGCAAATGAAATGAAAACTTTGGCAACTTACAAAAGTCAAAGCAAACACCATTTTAGACGCCAAAAAATATTTCAACTTTTTTTTTTCCCTAAATCTCAATTTTGCACACACACCATTAAGAGACCCCATGGGCCCCACGGCCCGCCCGTCCGATCGCCATTGTTACGTTGATTTTGACAGCATCGGGCAGACTTTAAAGTCGGTTACAACTGTGTGAGCTCTGCCAAAGAAGGGGAAACCACATCTCCCCCGCCCAGCCCAAAGCCGGGTCGGAGGGGACTCCTGGGAAAGCGGGCTGAGCTGCCAGAGCCTCGCCGCCTGCCTGGCCGCCTCCACCCCGGGCCGGGGCAACTGGCGAGCTGGGCCCTGACCTCCAGCGTGGGCCGCGCGCCCGGGGCCTGCTCCTGCGGCCTCCTGACTACCGCCGAGACCCCCTTCGTGGCCGGGCCTCCCGTCTGCCCTCCCGAGATGGCGGGGCATTGCCCGCCGGCCCCTTCGCGTGCCCAGGACCCCGCTGCCTCGAACCCACGGGCAGGGCCGCTCAAGCTTCCCGCCCCGGCCAGTTCCTCCCGCCCGCCGCTCTGCCTCCCTCCCGCGCGCCCCGCCGCCAAAAGCCTCCCTGCCCCGGGGGCCGTGGCCAGAGGGGAGAGGCCGCCCGGGTGAGAAAGGCGCGCAGCTGCCGGGCGCACTCACCATCTGCGAGAAGAGGCTGAGGTCCGCGGCGTAGGGCAGAAAGGCGCTGTAGTTGGGCGCTCCCGCATAAGGTCCCGCCGCCGCGTACATGCCCAGCACCGAGGTGACCGCTGCTGCACCGGCGCCCGCGCCCAGGTCCCCAGCACCCGGCCGGCCCGACGAGGCGGCGGCGGCCGCCGCCGCGGCCGCGGCCAAAACGCCCGGGCGCTCTCCGCCATAGGCGCCAGGCCCTGCGGCGCTCAGGTATTGCGGATAGCCCAGCTGCGGGAAGGACATGTCCGCGGAGTCGTCGTCGGCGGCAGCGGGCAAGTATTAAAGGGGCGGGGGAGGGAGGCAGGGGGCTGGGGTGAGGCGCGGCGGGGGGGAGCGGGCGGCGGGCCGGGCGCGCTCTGACCGGCCCGGAGGCGGGGGCCGGTGGCTGCTCCTCGGCCCGATGCTCGGTGGCGCCCGGCTCCCGGCTGCGCCCGGTTCCGCGATCCCGCGCCGACTGTGGCGGCCGCCCTCCGCTCGGCGGCGGGGCTTTCAGACACAATTTGAAGTTGATGCTTTGATTGGCATCCCCTTGAGCGCTAGCCCCGCCCCCGGCTCCCCTCCCGCCCCCTCCCAGCCTCCCGCCTGCCTGAGCCGGCCTCTCCCGCCCCTCCCGGCGAGCACGTGGTGCCCCGCGCCGGCCGGGCCACCTCCGCCTGCCTTGGGCGCGCAAGCGGCGGGGCAGCGGGTGCGGGCCTGGTGGCCGCGGGCTCTTTCCCGACCGGCCCCCGCGGCTGTCTGACAACCTGTCGACACCGGTTTACAGTTGTCGGACACTGGGGTTTGCTGTTTCGCAGCCGAGGTGTGTCTGCTGTTTCATAAAAACATCTCGGCTCCTGCTTTTCCACGGAAGGGGCCGGCCCGGGCGCGGTGACAGCCAGCCAGCCGACGGGGAGCGGCCTCTCTTCCGAAGTTGGAGCTGCCTTTGCTTTCCTGGACGTCTTTGGCAGAAGTGTACCCAGATGCCCTCGATGTGCCACTAACCCGGCGTGGCGTGCCATCCGATGCGCTCTGGCGTCCCAGGGGCCCCCACTAGGTATTAAGTCATATGGAAATGACTGACCTTGCTGTACTTGAAGAAGCGGGAAGGGGCCAAACTCTGCAACCTTTCTCTATTGTGGAAACTTAGCGAAAGAGAACCCTAGCTGAGAAGCCACTTGCTGGGGGAAGCAGATGCCGTCTATGGTAGCGGTTTCTTGGGGGCGAGAGACCTTTTCTTGACAGAGACGGCATCACAGCAGCGCAAGGGAAACATTCCAGGTGCCCAAACTGGTAATGAGAGAAGCCCGAGTGGCCTGGGCGCCCCTCCTCTGCCCCCTAGGTGTGCAGGAAGTAAACTTAAGAGGAGCACGCCAGCCCGAGGCGGCTAGGTGAGCAGGCCAGGGACAGGATGTTCCTCTCCACTCTCTGCCCTA
Source organism: Eptesicus fuscus (assembly GCF_027574615.1). Taxonomy (NCBI): domain Eukaryota; kingdom Metazoa; phylum Chordata; class Mammalia; order Chiroptera; family Vespertilionidae; genus Eptesicus; species Eptesicus fuscus. The sequence continues at coordinate 85,665,635 of NC_072476.1, read as the reverse complement.
AGGAAAGAGAGAGCCTATGAGGCAGGACCCAGCACTGCTGGTTGGCACCCCGTGGCCAAGGGCCTGGCCGCTCTAGGGCTCAGATGCGGAGTGCACGGTCCTCCTGGGCTCTCTGTTCTCGGACAGGTTGGGCAGGCAGCCACCGAGCTTTACTCCATGGCTTGGTTCCCATGGCCCGGATGGGGAGCCTGTCCAGGGTACCGGTCAGGGCTACTGGGGCCACTTTGCCCCGCATCTCCCCTGCAGCAGCCAGAGCTCCCAGCCGCGGATGGAACCTGCAGGAATTTCATTCACTGGACTCTGGTGTTGTACTTCGTTTGTGCTGTTTGGAGCTGTGGGATTGAGGCTGATGTCTGGGCTGGGTCCCCAGCATGCTCTGTTGCAGGCCACCCATACCCCGGTTACTAACTGCTGGGATCATGGAAGCCCAGGGACTCTGGCAGCATTGGGATGGCTCCCGTTTCTCCATTTTGGGGATTGAGGACAGACACAGAGCCACTGCCCATAAAAGTAACGTCATCACCAGCTCTGTACTGAGGATGTAATTTCTTTGCTCAGAGTCGGGCTTTATTCTTCTTCATGCTGCTGCCCCCATCTTCCCCCCAGGAGCCCCAACTCTCTCCAGAAATATTCTTCTTCATGCTGCTGCCCCCATCTTCCCCCCAGGAGCCCCAACTCTCTCCAGAAATATCCTGCAACTACCTGGGCTCCTTTCCTGCTGTGACAGATTCTGGAGGCAGGGGGTAGGTGCTTGGCACTCCTGCTCTGGGAAGTCCCTAACCACAGCTCTCTCCTATTCCCCAGCACACCTCCCGGCACCCCAACCCCTTCTCCCCAGCATCCAAAACAAACCAAAGGGCCAGCTCCACCTCTGTTCACTTTAGCAAACTCCAGTGTCACATTTCAGGGCAACAGGTAAACACGGGGGAGATAAGCCCTCTTGTGTGACCAGGAGAATGAGGTGGAATGTAAACCAGTGTCAGGATCCAGCCACAAGGACTGATCATCTCCTTCCCACCTTACCCCCAAACGTCCACCTTGACATCTGGCACCCGGTGGCTATCAGAACCTGGCGGGGGAGGGGCTAGCAGAGGAGGCTTTGTCCTGACCCTCACCAGCCCAGCCACGCCACCGCACCATGCTCTGCATGTATTACCTCCATTCAGGTCATGAAATGATTGTAGGTTCCTGGAGACACCTGGGAGGTGAGTGGGGGAAAAAAAAAAAAAAACCCTGGAAACCAGCCTGAGGATTAGCCAGTTATGGAGGAAATTAGAACTAGAAAGGACTGGACTTGCCCCAAGGGAGCCATGGAAAGGTGCCAGAGCAGCAAATGTGGCCATTCTCTGCCCAGGGCTATGGGCTGGGATCCTAGAAGACCCTGGTGACTGAGATCACCTCTTCCCTTCTTTCTCTTTGGCCCGTTATCAGAAAACTTCCATGAAGAGGACTAGGAAGTTATAAGAAAACTGCCTCCAAAGCATCCGATTGGAGAGGGGGAGGGGCAGAGAAGGATTGAGAACTTGGTGGCTCAGCTTTGCCAGGGACAGTGTCCTCCCTCAAGTAAGCCCTCTACTCAATTTTAATCATCACATGACTAAGTAGGGCTGAGGAAGGCCAGGGTGCCTGAGCCAGAGGAGAGGCTCCTGCCAGGGACCTTGGCCTGATTTCACTATACTCCTCATGCAGGTCCAGTTCACCAGCTCCGCCCTTTCAGGTCCGGCCATCCCTCTGCTGGCCTCAGTGCTGCGGGGCAAGTAGGAGGGAGGAGTTGGGTCCTGCTCACCCTCTGGCACTGGAGGGGGATGAGAAGTGGGGCTCCTGCATCCCACTGTCGAAAACCCATGGCCTCCTGCGTGTGGCTCTGGGTGAGGGAACTGGAAGAGGCCGGCTTCTCAGACCCTCAGCCACTGTTGCCGCTTGGCACGGGATCCCTCCCGCCAGCCCAACCACGGGTCTGGAGCGGTTCCCTCCTATCGTCACCCCGCCGTCACTGAGACAGAGGCAGGGCCGCCCAGCGGTGCAGAGGAGACCTAGGGGTCGCTGCGCTATCTGATCGGAGCTCCGCCCGGCCAGTGTCCCGGCGGGTCTGGGAGCTCGGTGCTCCTCAAGGACCTCCACTCCTGGACCGTGGCAGGTGGCTCCCGTCGCCGGCGCGGCCCCGCGGAGCTCAGCTCAACAGTAGCAGTTGACCGGGATCTTCTGGCTGGAAAGCCTGGATTATTGGCGCGCTCCTGCTCGGACGTGAGCCTCGGAGGCACCCATGGGTGCACAGGGCTCCGTCTAGTGTGCGGACCTCAGCTAGGAGGGAGGGAGGGGCTGTGGGGGGGAGGGGAGGAAGCCCTGAGGCCTTGGCAAGTGGGGGTGGGGCTCAGGGAGAGTTGATGAACAAATCGCATTTGAATCAAGTTGACGGTTAAATTGGTTTCAAAACCTGGTGGAAAGTTGCTCCTTATGGGGCTGGGGCGGGGGGTAGTTTTCTAAACCGGAGGGTGTTGCTATCAGAACTCCAAAAAAGAGCATCCGTTTCTGTCCCCAGCCTCTCAGTACAGTCTCCGCTCCCTTCCCACCACAACCCCTTGGTGTATTTACATAAGAATGAAATGAAACAAACCAAACAGCATCCTCATTTACAATTGTATTCATTACAAAATAATTATTCACTGTTTTGAAGCTCCAACGACCTAAGTCTGGAGAAGAGGAGACAGCTCAAGGCGGGGCGCCCACTCCCTGGAGCCACCGCGGGGACCTGCCTTTAACACCGAGAACGGCAAAGCAGACCCTTCTGGGTGCCTCGGACAGCGCTGTGGCCTCCTCCGTCGCCTGCCTTTCAAGCGGCCGTTCTTTGCTGTGCAGATGGCCGGCCGGGCGTCCTGACTGGCCCGGGCCTCCGGACCCCGCCAGGCCCTCCGCCCCAATGTGAGTGCCCTGATTTATGACTCTTGTTAAATACTCATTAGGACTTTGCACCTTTCTCCAGCGGGACCCAGGAAGCCACCGGCTCAGCAACAGCAAGGCGAGTGCCAAAACAGTCAACAATGACCTGCGAGGAGCATGCAGCTGTAACCCAGGTGCCCAGGGGGTCGGCTAGATGCAAAGATCGGTGGCCCTCTCAGCCCAGACAGTGCTCTCCTGCCACGCCAAGCTGGGGGCGGAGGGGGAGGGTTGCGGAGCGTGTCCAAGACGCCTCTGGTGCATCCTGACCTAGAGTAGTGCCTTGAACTTGCAAGACTGCAGAGACCCCTGCTTCCAGACCGGCATGCCTCAGAGGGAAGTCAAGTGGGGCCGGTGAGAGGCTCCAGAAAAACACCAAAAGGAAAAAGGCCCAAAAGCGAAGGACAGGGATGGTTCCGACTCTCGGAGCAGTGCTTCAATAGAGTGGGGGTTTGGCTCCCCCAAAGGCGGAAGGCAGGCGAGCGGGCAGACAAAGTGTGCCTGGGAACCTGGAGATTTCCCAACCCACGGGAGTTTCCCACCGTTGCAAGGTAGAGAAAGGGACGCAGTGGCCCGGCCTGCAGTGCCCCGGTGAGTGTCGGAGGAAGTGAATTACATGCGTGTGCACACGTAAATATTTTATAAACCTCCCCATAATTAACCAGATCATTTCCATTATGCCTCCAACATGATCAACTGCGACAATGTGAGGGTTTTCGGGGTTTATAATTTGATGTCACCAGACGGTTGCTCCAGGGCAGAGGTACCATCACTGCACCAGCTGCACTCGTGTTTATTTGTTTTTCTACGGTGTTCCTGTAGGGCTCCATTATGCAGTGTTTAATTAGTTTGCATTTGTATTTCACCCTTCCCAAATCAATGCCATCCTGGAGCAAGGCGTTGTAAATGCTGGCAGTACAGGTGTACTGCCTCCTCCGCAACACTAGGAAACGCGTGTCTGACAAATGAAAGCGGGGCTCTCTGTCAGCTCTCTGCAGCTGGGACTCCAAGATCAAAGCCAGCGGGGACTTCGGCGCCCCCTGAGCACAGCCCTGGCTGTGGCTCCGGATGCCATTGGAGGAGCCTGGCCACCTGCATGGGAGACAAGTGACTTCATTTTGTTCAAGTCCTGTGGTCTTTGGGCCAGCGCTGGCCTCCAGCGCTTTGAGCTTGGGGCCTCGTGGGCATGGGCTGAATATGTGCAGGGCTCCCACCTGGATGCCTGGATGCCGGGTTGTGAGCAAGCATGCAGATAACCAAGCACCGGAGGAGGGCCCTTGTGAGTGACTTCCTGCCTGGTTCCAAAAGTGCTTTCAATGGAACTCAGAGCATACAGCTCAAACTTCTGGAATCTCCAGACAGGAGGACCCCCTCCCCCCACCACCTCTCAGGGAGGTGTTGGCATCTATTTCTTCTTGAAATGACCTCTGTGGGGGGTGGGGGGGCTATAAATCTATCCTTCCAGCCACCAGGGAATTCTTTTAAAGCATTATTATTATTTTTTTTTTTGGTCAGGAATAAGAGATTGTTCATCTTTAACTAGACCGCATAGAAATTATGATTCAACAGCAGTGTATATTTAATTAAAGTAATCTCACTTGAATTTAATTACCTAATGAATTATTTGTTTAAAAGGTAGAATGTCTTGTTTGCCAAGTACTGTGCAGACCTCTGATAAGAACTTGTGTTATAAGGACAGGACTTTTAAGTGTAGGCATGTATTAAGGTTTATATTTTAACTCTTTGAGTATGTAATTGCTATTGTACAACTAAAAAAAAAAAAAACCCAAAACTATGTTTGTTATGTGCACATGTTTCATTTGGAAATTAATAACTTCTAACTTTTTGTCATGTAAGTTTAGTTTATTTTTAAACTTATTTCATTGTGCTTTCAGCAGCATATTTTTTCTAGTGCAAGATGACAGCTGTCTATTGGAAGACTTATTTCATGATTAGTGTTTGCACTGAAGTGGGGCACCCTTCAGGAAAACTCTAACCCAGCTCATCTGGATCCCTGAGGCATCCACACTGGCAGCAGAAAGACATTCCTTGTTATCAAACTTATGGGAATAGAGGCTACCATGGCCCAGACTTGGACCTTAACCCTTAATTTCTAAACTGTGGAAGAATTTTTACTTCCTCTTGTTTTCAGTAAGCAAGAGCAAATAATCCCAAGCCATGCCATCCTTTCTGAGAAGCTCTGAAATTGAATGTCTGGGTAACCCTAACAATCGGTGCAGCTAATGAAAAGTTTATAACCGGACTCCTTAAGTGGGGAGTGTGACCTGCTGGAAATCTAACAGGATTTCTGAATTTTCTGTGGTCCTGTTGCTGCAGAAGCAGACTGCTTCATATTTCCTCCTCTATCCCAGGTGATGGACACTCTTCTACCCCTGCATGATGGAATTTCAGCAGAGACATGCATGAGGGTGGGGCGGGGGTGGGGGGGAGAGGGTTTCACCCTCTCACTGAGTTGAGAATAGGAGATAAGAACACCTCAAATCCACTTAGTTGAATTCTACTGTCATTTTCATTAATATTTCACTAATCAAATCATTTACTTTAATTGGGAGCTTGATCACCATTGTCCCATAAATATTAAATACTATTAATGTGGTGTTCACCTAAGTAGGAATGGGATAAAATAAAAATTCAACACTGATAAGAATTATTTTTGTGTTTTTCTTAGAAACCCTGACTTTTATCATAGCTGTGCATTTTGAAATTGGTGCTCTAACAACCAGTAGTGATTAAAATTATAACACAAACTTAATCACATTCAATTACAGTTACAGTGGCATCCTTCTTCCAAAGAACCAGATCTACATGCATACATATTTTAAACATATAGGAATTTACTTCACATAGTCTTCCAAATAACAAGTGACAGTAAGAAGCATAAAGGATGAGATAATAGCTTAGGAGCGATAACCCACTTCTCAGATCTGAGCCAATGCAAGGATGATTTGTTAGTAAAACCCTCAAAGGAAATTATATGTGTGGGATAGAAGAAGCTGAAAATACTAAATGGCATATTTATGTTGGACTCTTCTAAAACTATTTGAAATTTAGACCAAACAGTATTCTATCTCCCATGACTTCTTATCAGCCCTCAATCAATTATATTATTAAAGATAAAAGCTACCTACTAGAAATACCTTTTAAAAACATCCATTGGCAAATAGTTGCCCACACAACATCCTAGATAGAAAGTTTCATGTGTTCAGGCTTTCTAACAATGTGTGCACTGGAAGTCACTAGTCAGTAGGCAAAAATCTGTTCATTAAAGGGACATCAACTCACCCAAAATGCCCAACAGACAACCTGCCCACAGAGACTTCAGGGGAAAGTTTCTCAAATGTTCTAAAAACCCTTTGGGTCTACCAGCATTCTCCAGAACCATCCTTATAGAAAAATAAAATTTTGGGTATGGGGTGAGTCTAAGGGAGGAAACTTAACACATCCCTAGATGCAGGAGTCTTTAAGCTGCTTTTTATTAAATCTCACCTTTAACTTTACTGTTACCCAAGGCTGTCTACAGAGCTGCTCCAGAGTTCAGGGCTCTTGGCTGCACTAGCTCCTTCACTCCTGGCCTCATGCAAGAAAAACTGCATAGAGAGGCCTAGGGCTCCTGGCCCCCAATTGTCTACCAGCTTTGAGAACATGACACACCATGACCAAAAAGGAGGCCAGGAAGTTCCCCATCCTCAGTCTCTATTCCTCTAAGTACCCTTCCCTAGCCCCCAGTTTCAGAGCCCTCCCAATGCCTCATGCTGCTCAAGGCTGCCAAGATGTTTCTTCCAGGCCACCTATTCCATGTTCTGGCTCTCTCCCTGTCCTCCAAATGAACCCACATGGCCTCTGGTCCCCTCTGTTGGGTACAAGCTGACTGATAGCAGCCTAATCCCAGCTCCCAATTAGACCTACAGTTAATCGACAGATATGTGTGAACTTAAACTCCTATACAGAGAATCGTCACATTTTAATAAGGGCCCATCAGTGCATTGACCCAAAGCTTCTAGGAGAGCCCCACACACACTTTGGATGAAGGATGGCTTTGTCCCTTGAGTAGATGCACCATTGCGCTCCTGATGTTACTCACCACAGGAAAATGCCAAAGGTTAAGCCCCTTTTCCTAGGTTTCACAAAAGAGGAAGCTTATAGTAGTTGAGCACGTGCTGCCAGTCTACCTGGGCCCTAGGTCCAGGTGTAGTGTATATACCTTAGGCTTTGGCCAAGAAAGAAGTGCCATAAAAATGAAGAATTTGAGCCCGACCCTGTCTTTCATCAGCGCCTGTGCCTCACTGCCAGCAAACGCATTATCACTGTGGTGGCGAGGTGGTGGAAAGCATCGGTGATCATTTTACAAGCTGAAGACTGTGTGACATTATCTCTAGGGTTGAGTTAAGTGGTTTGTCTAAGGTCACTTAGCCACAGGGTAATAAATCCAGGATTAGAACCTGGGCTCCCAGTTCCATAGTCTGCATGCTGGGCAGGGGCAGACAGACTTGTTGACCTAACCCTCCTTCTCACCCTCCTCCCAAACCCTTGGAGCCCTCTGCTCCCAACCCCCCAGGTTCAGGGGGCTGTGTTGCAGCAGTCAAGGCTGGGAGGCAGCTGTCAGGAGCTCCTGATTCCGCCCCACACCCCTTCCTTTTTCCTATTTTAAAAATGTATTTCCTTAACAAACATTTGTGGAGGATCACTATAAGAAGTGGACAGCCTGAGATAAGTGTCTACGGTAAATCATGCAGTTTGGTGAAACACATGCAAACACCTAACTATTGTACAAGGCACAAATAGTACAAAGAGGGATATGCCAGATATTTAGCTTTTGTCTTTCAGCTTTAACACCGCCACCCTCTACCTTACGCTGCATGAAGCAGGGTCCTACAAACCCCTTATCTGCATTGCAACTTTCTCTCCCTTAGACTCTGCCAAAGTGGGTCCCAGGAGAGGCTTTAGGGAGGATGGAGGGAGAGGGCCTTGTCCTCCTTGTCCCTGATCACTTCTTGTGACTCTCAGCATCCACACAGTGGCATGCTTCCTACCCTCCCCACTCCCCTTAAAGGGTCAGTTTTGAGGCAAAACAATATTACATCCATACAAATGACTTCAGAAAATGTAATAACATCTGAATAGCATAGACATGTGGGAAATATACCTTAATGCTAAAGCCCTGATGAAGTGAAGTATTTATTATTTTAATCTGTGTTACTTTGTGGTTGGCATATCATCTTCTTGATCTTATTTGAGGATTCATGGAATGTTCTGGAATTCTTTTCTCAGAATAGGCAGTTAATTAATATTTTCATTTTCTCGGTTCACTGAACGTCATCAATAAATAACAAAGCACAAAAGGTGAAGTGGTTTTTGTGTAGAGTTCTTCCATTTGCTGTTAGTCAGGTGTTTGGAATAAGGTGAGATAGAGTAAGGGGGTCTCCCAGTCACGTCTAAAGGGGCAGCATCCCTCAAGCTTTCATTCGGTGTACGAGGTGGCAGGAAACAAGTGGAGGATCTCCTGACCATGCAAGAAACCTATATTCAGCTGGTCATCAAAAAGAACAACCTGGGCTTTAAAAAACACTTAAATGGTGTGAAGAATAATTTTTAAATTATCTTTATGTGTGTTGAAAACTTAAAACCTCAATGATTTAGCACTTGGATTTTTGGCCCCAATTTTATGCTTAAGGTGCCAACGGTGCACATAGTTGTTTTTTTTTTTTTGTTTTGTTTTGTTTTTCTTGAGTAGGGTTACATAATATTAAAAGACTGTGGTTGCACAAATGTTTGTTGAGCGATGATCTTGAGACAGGCATGAGTCTGGGCCATGGATTCAGCATTCAGGAGTGTCATAGGCAAGAGCTTGAGGTTGGAACAAGCTGCTTGCTAACATTGAGTCCCTTTGAATATTCTGAGCTGGGGTTCAGAGTGCCCAGTGCCTTACACACAGCTATTACCCAACCAGGGTTCCCAGAGACCTGACTGGTTCTGTGAGTGCAGGTGAGGCCTAGGCCTTTGTGAGCACTCCTGGGCAGCCTTGGTGTGGATGGTCAGTGCCTGGTCTCAGCTCTGCTTCTGCCCAGGAAGGTTGGGTGCCTGGAGCTGAGGGCCTGACAGAAACCCCTGTCTTCCCCACACTCCATTCTCACCACCAGAGGAGGAGAGACCCAGAAAACAACTCAACAGGTGTTTCTGCTCCCCTGGGCTCCTGGGTGGGGAGGGCCTCCTGTTGCCATCCTGGGGCTGCATAATAAAACACCACCAACTGAATAGCATGAACCTAAAACAACAGACATTTATTCTCTCACAGCTCTGGAGACCAAAAGTCTGAAATCAAGGCAGGCCTGTGTGTCTTCTGAAGGTCCAGGGAAGGATCCTTCCTGTCTCTTTCAGGTCCTGGCGACTCCAGCATCCCTGGGCTTGTGGCCACATCACTCCCATCTCTGCCTTTGTCTTTGTCTTCACATGGCCTTCTCTTCTATGTCTGTGACTCTCTTCTTCTGATTTTTACAAGGACAACCATGATTGGATTTAGGGATGATCTGGGTGATCCAGAATGATCTCTTCATATAGAAATCCTAAAGTTAATTACCTCTGAATAGACCTTTTTTTCAAGACGAGGTCATATTACAGGTTCTGGGGTTAGGATGTAGATGTATCTTTTGGCGGCCGCCATTCAACTTACTATAGGTTCTTGGTGGAAAGAGTCTGGGACACACTCACAGTGAAGGGCCCACATGGACAGGAAGTGTTAACATGACCTATAGAGACCACCACCTGAGGGCACCTTGAGCATGGGGTGGGGAGAGGACACTTGCAGCTCTTTGGTCTCTGGATGATGACAAGGAGTCAGTCTGAGAGAGGCCTTAGAAGAAATGACAATGGCTCCAGTCATTCCCTTGCAAGAGCAATGGAACAGGCCTGCTGGCATCCTGAGCTCCAAGTGTTTGGGAATCTGTCCCCTCTGTCACTCCTGGTATGTTGTAATTTCACTGCCTGGGCCATAACTCAGCACTTCCTCCATCTTCCCAAATATTCTAGTCATACTGAGGATCTGCAGGAAGTTCTTTTTTAACTCTTTACATACCTGTCATGATCTCATGGAGCTTAACACTATTTCCTCTTTTCCTTTCTAAACACAATAGCAAATTGTTTTTATCTTTGTATATCATTCTAGGCTCCAGCGCTCCTACTGCTGAACTACAAAGATGGGTTTTGAGAACTGGGTACCAATGTTGTCTGAATTACAATTGATCTGTTAAAGAGGATGAAGCTGCCAGATTTTAATGTCGTTTAATTACAGCTACCCTCATTAAGGACAGGAGAGGAAGTGGAGCCCTTTCAAAGCTACTTCAATTGCTATTGCCAAGTATGGACTTCTCAACTTTTCCAGTTAATTATGCTCTGAGTTTCTAGAGCTGCTTTCATCCAGGAGTTCTGAAGAGCCTCTGAGGTACTTACAGCCCCCCCGATAAGTCAGATGCTATAGGCTGTTCTAGACAAAAGTGGGAGTCAGAGCCCATGGTGGGACAGAAATCTGAACTAAAGGGTGCACACAGTGCTAGATCTTAGCACATGGGACCAAGTCTGAATTTGAGGTGCTCTGCCACCTTCTGCAGCACAGGCTCGGTTGGGCCCAGTGGTCATGCCGGTCACCTTTCTCCTCCTCTCTGCTTCCCCTTGTGTGGTTCTGTTGTCAGGAACATGTGGCCCAAACACCCCAGACTTTCTGTGCTTTCATTCCACCAGTTTCCAACTAAAGAAGTGAGAGCATCTTCCAAAGTCTCGGCAGCAAACAACCTACCTTAGCCCACTGCCTCTCCACCCCCAGGATCTAGCTCAGGCTGGCATGGAGTTAATCGATTATCAAATGAGAGGTGAAATGAAGTGGTGCTGTCCCCTCATGAGGATGCTGGGACAATCTCCTTATGCCAGACTCCTACCAGTTTCTCAAAGTCCTTTCTTAGCAAAAGAGTGTCTCCAACTGCTCCTATGGAGTTAATTTCCCTTTATTATCCCTTCCCCTTCACTGAATATTAGATCTCCTTTGTAATGTTGCTGAGAGTCTGCTTTGTAGCAAGTTATCTGCAGAAGTATGGTTGTATCAGGTTAGATTCATTCAGCTACAAGACACAAAATGTCTCACCAGTCCTGGTTTCAGCAGAAAAGGCATCCCTTGTTCCACAGGAGAAGCCTGGAGGGGTGCAGTTGAGGGTCTGGGGCTGCGGCTCCGTGGTATCACCAATGCCCAGGCCTTTATTTTTTCCTGCTCCACCATCCACAGCTTGTTGGTGTTGCCTCATCACTTCAACACAGCTACCACAGTCCAAGCATCATTCTCACACAAACATAGATAGGGAAGACTGATCATTTTCAGGAGACCCTTGGCACAACTTTTCATATGTCCCAAGGCCAGACCTGGGCCAATGGCCACCCAGACACAGAGGAAGCTGAGGCCTTCAGCACTCAGCAGAGGGAATGAGTAGCTTGGAGTTCCCATCCTTGGCCCTGGGGCTGGGCACACTCTTACGCTGGTCCTTAGGTCTGCTCACACTATCAGTCTGTTTCATGGGAGCATGGTGGGTGGCTCTTCCTCACTCACTAGAGGCTGGATGTGGCTGTGTGACTTCTGCAGCAGTGAACTGTCAACAGAGGAGTAAGTGCCTATTCCCAGAGCCCCTTAAAGGGCTGGTGCACGATTCACAGGTGGAGACGAAGCCTCCATCAGCTTTCACATGTGGAGATGAAGCCTCCATCAGCCTGGGGACCATGATTAGAAGGGTGAGCAGAGGCTCATGTTCTCCTTGATGTGTACATATACCAAGGCGAAAGACGGCTTTGCCATGTGAAGTCACTGTGAGTCTGGGCTGTGGGTTACCAATTCTCCACCATCCTTGACTTGCTACACCAGCGTGCCTTTGGCAGGAGAAGGGGCTCTGTCATGATATATCAATAGTTGCTCCTGACATTGTTTTGCGTTTACTTAAGATTCATTTTTTTTTGGCGTTTAATTATTACTTTTTTCTTTTACTTACCCATCACTCTGTCTTAAGGGGATAAGGAATGAGTGTGAAAATAGAGACGAAAGAAAAGGAGAAAGAGAACCGGGCATGAGTGATAAAGCCTCTGCAACGATTCGGGCATGTGGGCATGTGTTACATTCTCTAAATAAAATCATGAGGTTTTCTTTCTAACTCCCACCCTCACCCATTGATTCTGTCCACAGATGAGACCCTGTTATGGTTGTGCTTGTCTCTATGACCTAGAGGTTTCAATTTGAAAAGAGAATACGTGTATGTGTGTATGTGTGTGTGTGTGTGTGTGTGTGTGTGTGTGTGTGTGTGTATAATGTAAATGAATTAATTTAAATACATTTGGGTGTTTAATATTTAAATCAATACAATAATGAATATGTTTGAAAAATAAATAATAACCTATAACTTCTCCTTAAAACATTAATACATTTGCTTAAAAGAGGTTGGTTTTACCTGTGGTCAGAATCGGTGCCAGTGACAGACACCACCAGTCCCCCAAAATACCTCCTTTCAAAATCTGGGCTGTTATCTGAGATCCCTTTGACCACACAAATTATGTAAAAACATAAAAAGTCCATTCTCTGGTACCAGTTGTTTTGTCCCTTTGTTTTCTTTTGAATTATCCTCTTGATGTTAAGAAATGTATTTTTGAGATTAGAATGAAATAAAAACAAAGGAAATTTCCAAGGAAATATTCTTCAGGCCAACTTCACCACCTTCCACATTTGTGGAATTTTATGTTCTTTTTTCCCCCAGCTTAAGATACAGACTGTACAATGAAACCAAGTAGGTGTTCTAGTAGAGCCTGAAATTTGGGGGTACGGCAAACTTGGATGTTTGGCTTTTCAAGCTGAACTTTGCAAAAATGCAGTTTTGTGAATTCTGATGAGAAATGTGTTTCCAAATATGGATGAGCCGGCTGAGCTTGCTGTACCAGTGTGGATGGGGTGACAGCAGAGACGTCCCCTGGGTTGGGGGAGCCAGGGGCTCATTTCTGACTGACAGCAAGAGACACCGTCCATCGGTGGAAGGTATGGGATGAATCATCGTTCGTTTATTTATTCTAAAAAGTGGCACCTTTCTTCAAGAGTCATTAAATAGAAAGAAAATGGAGTTTGTGATTTAAACCTTATTTTGCTAATAATTTAGACTTTGGTGGCTTTAACAGGTAAAGGCTGTGTCAAAACAGGAACCTCTATGTGAGAGTTGAGGGTCACTACTTCATCTTAAAGTTGGTTTTTATCAATTATTGATGGGGAGGGATGTTTACTTTCTATGGGAAGGAGAGGCTGATGGAACAGGGAGGGAGAGTGCAGTGTGACAGCAGGAGAATGCTGGGAGTTTGACAGAGGATGGGGGCACCACCTCAGTGTGAAGCCACCTCCTTCTTGACACCTGTCTTGGGTGGTGAGGCTCTGGCAAGACAGGCTGATGCCTGGGGCGGGATGTCAGTTGGGCATCTCCTCCCCTTCAATTATGCAGCAGCTGATAAAAAATAAAATAAAGTTTACAATTTGACATGGTTCACTGAGTTAGTTAGTCATCACAAGTTTGCATAAAATTCAATTTTGGAGCTAATGCCCAGCCTCCCAGAGGGAAGGGCCTGGATTGTGTGCTCTGGAAAACGCATGGAATCTCCCAGCCACCGGGCTCGCTGCAAGCTGTGCATGCCCTCAGACAAGAGGGATGGAGGCCCTGGATTCACACGGAGAGAGCCTCTTTCTCCACTTGCCAGAGCTTCCAAATGTGTGCTGTGCTACAAAGCATGGGTAGTTATTCTCAAAGTCCATCAACTCCTGTCCTTGGGTTGTTTTGAAACTACTATAATTTTAAATAAGTGAGTATCCTGCCCTGTCAGAATCTATGCCATTTCTCTTTTGGAACCAAAGAGCTTCCATGGGACACATTGCAGAGCTGAACACACCAGGGAAAGGAATGGAATATCCGCCAGGGATCTACACATTTAGCCAATAGTCAATTAATTTATTCAGCTAAGAATGCACCTAAATGGTACCCTAATGGCTTGAGAGAGTAAGAGCCCAGAGCTGTCTACTTGACTCCCTGGGTACCATTTACTATTCCAAATGCACATCTTCTGAATGATGCATGGGTGGACTAAATGAATAAATGCCATTGATTTTTTTCTTTTGGTAAAAATCATTTAGGCGTGTTTAAGAAAATACAGAGAGTTGTAAAAGAGAAGTAATCTTTCCACTCAGACATGGCCATAGGCAATACTTCTGTTTATTTCCCTTCTGTCCTTTTGCATGTACATACAGATATAAATAAAACTAAAAATTATATTTTATATACTGTTGTGTTTCCAGAATTTTTTTCAATTAAAATTATATTATATACAGTGTATATGTTTCTCAATGTCATTTAATATTTTTAGAAATATGCTGTCTTATTGGATAAACTTAATCCATTTAATCATTTCTCTATTCTTGGGCATTGAGTTGGTTTTGGATTTTTAAAATAATTCTAAGTAACACTATAATTGCTAACTGTGTATCATAATCTTTGTCTGAGACCTTAGTTAGCTCTTCAAGATATGTCCTAGAAATAAAATTCTTGAAACAAAGAATATATATGTTTTAAATGTGTTTGATAAATATTGCTAATTGCATCCCCCCCAAACTTGTATCAATATATATTTTTATGAGGATTCTATCTCTCTATATGCTTACTAACACTGAGTATTTTAATGGGAAAAGAACCAAAACAAATACTGCAAATATATCTTAGATAGGCTGAAAAAGAGTTACTGGTTTATCAGCATTTCTTTAACTACAAAGTGTCAATTTCTTACCTTTTCTCCAACTGCTTATTCAAAGTAGGAAACTGTGTTATCCAATATGGCAACCACTTGTCATACATGCTATTAAATCTTAAATGTTAAAAGTAGTCCCTCAATGTCACAAGGCACATTTCAAGTGCTCACAAGTCACAAGAGACTAATGGCCAATGCAGTGGGCAATGTAGATACGGGACATCCATCCCCCTCCTTGCAGAAGGTTCTGTTGGGTAGTTGCGGGGGCCTGATGCGGCAGGGACTAGACATGGCGGGGATCTCCCTTTTCCGCATCCCGCACAGAAAGAGAGATGAACGAACCGGTTCTAAATGGAGGCGGCCAGGGATTGAGAACTATTAGAAATAAAGAGAGAAGACACAGAGATAGATTTGAAAGCTGGGAGCTGGGTGGGACGCCATCTTTCCTCTCTGATGGAGAGGCTGCAATGACGATGACGACGACCCGAGTCACTCAGAGCGTTTATTTTATAGGCCTAGATTTACATATCTAGTCCTGCCCCTGCCGACACCTGGGCTGCTATGAAGTCAGAACTGATTAACATGTCCAGCCTCATTGGGGAAGCATGTTTCCAGGGCGTGGCTCTGCCTATGCCCTGAGTTCAGCTGACAATAATTAAAGAAAATTGCCCATGTGCCTTTCCAGGCTGTCCTCTACAGGTAGTGTTCTAGAATCACAACCAGAAGTGGGATGGGAAGGACCACTGGATTGAACAGACACATTGGGATTGGGTTTTATAGGACATGGGCAATAATTGGTAACACTGTTTAACTGGCTTGTCAATGACTGAAATACTAAATATTCATGATGAGCTGTTCCCTTCCTCCAGGAGGATCTCAAACACTTCACTTCTTCCAGGTAAGAGCTGTGCAGCATCCGCAAGCTAGGGAAGCAGACACCACTCAGTGGGCTCAACCACAGTTATAGGTTTGTCCCACATCTGGTTAACTTCAGGAAATGTTCTCTGTTCTCATCTCTATTTTAAGTTAGAACACAGGGCATGCTCACATGACATATATTTAACAGAACATACTATTTTTGAAGGGTCCTGGCACTCAGTTTCACTGAAAACAGTTTTGGTGATTCTGTTTCCTCTAGGTATTAGGATATGCCAAAATAACAAAAGTTGCTATATCCTATATAATAAAGAGATAATATGCAAATTGACTGTCATGCCCTCACACAAGATGACCTCCCCCATGTGGTCACAAGATGGCTGCCCCCATGTGGTCACAAGATGGCTGCCACAAGATGGCCAGCAGGGGAGGGCAGTTGTGGGCAATCAGGCCAGCAGGGCAGGGCAGTTAGGGTCAACCAGGTTGACAGGGGAGGGTAGTTGGGGGGGACCAGGCCTACAGGGGAGGGCAGTTGGGGACAACCAGGCCGGCAGGGGAGGGCAGTTGGGGGCGATCGGACTGGCAGGGGAGCAGTTAAGTGTCCATCAGTCTGGCAGGGGAGTGATTAGGGGGTGATCAGTCTGGCAGGCAGAAGCAGTTAGGGGCAATCAGGCAGGAAGGCAGGTGAGCGGTTGGGAGCCAGCAGTCCCGGATTGTGAGAGAGATGTCCAACTGCCGGTTTAGGGATTGGGCCTAAACCAGCAGTTGGACATCCCCCAGGGGGTCCCAGATTGGAGAGGGTGCAGGCTGGGTTGAGGGACACCCCCCTCCAGTGCACAGATTTCATGCATGGGGCCTCTAGTATTATTGTAATACAATTATTATTAATGCTTTACTCTTTTTGAGATTTTTCTTCCTCTAATTAGCCCTGACCACAGTGGGAGGGTCATAGCATGGTGCCAACTTAGCAGGTGAGGACAGTGATGTCCTTTCTGATCTGTGAAGTTTTCTAAATACATGCAGTGGGTCAAGTTGAAACTCATGTCCAGGCTACTTCTGTTTATCTGCTTTTATTTTTTATTACAAATTAGATTTGAGAATGTTGATAAACTTTGATGTGAAGGATTTTTCCCAAACATAAACCATCAGATTTGGCTTCCAATAAAAAAAAAAAATGCTTCAGCCGAAACCAGTTTGGCTCAGTGGATAGAGCGTCAGCCTGCAGACTCAAGGGTCCCAGTTTCGATTCTGGTCAAGGGCATGTACCTTGGTTGTGGGCACATCCCCAGTAGGGGGTGTGCAAGAGGCAGCTGATCGATGTTTCTCTCTCATCGATGTTTCTAACTCTCTATCCCTCTCTCTTCCTCTCTGTAAAAAAATCAATAAAATATATTTTTAAAAAATGCTTCATTGAAGCTTTGGAGATCTGATGATTTCATATTCCAATCAACCATTATAAAAATATCAAGGTGATATCCATAATTTCACCTCTCAGTTTTCTGTGCATGTTCTCAGCCCTTGCTAAGGGCTCATGCCTGTGCAGCCCCCACTGACCTTTGCTGTGAATGTTCCTCTCCATCCTGAAGCCACTGGGTCAAGAAGGGTCAGCTCCCCACATTGTTTATTGTAGGAGTTGGAGGGCAGGTACCCTCAGAGATGAGTGGCCATAAGACTCACAGACAGCAGCATAAAGGGTAATCATTGGTGTCCTGGGCCAGGGTGATAGCAGGGACTGCGCTGAATGTGGGGCAGCATTTTGTGTATCCTGACCTTGCACTGCAACAGGGCAGAACCACCTTGCATCAGGCTCATCTGCCTGGGCCCCTCTTCCTGCCACATCAGGAGACTCAAATATGGCAGGAAAGGATACCTGTGGAAACAATGTTCTCCTCAGCAATGTAGACCCACTCAACAGATTGGTTTCCCTCCTATTGCCAGTGGGAGAATTGCCTAATGCCTCTTCAGTGAAATTGAATACTGGAATTGGTGATGAAGTGGTCAACGAGGAAGCAAATAGTATTAATCCTATATAATAAAAGCCTAATATGCTAAGTGTTCGGTCAACCGGTCTCTGTTCAACCTATCAAAGCATAATATGCTAATGACATGGTAAGGCTGTTCAATCACTAGCTATGATGTGCACTGACCACCAGGGGGCAGACTGTTGACTGGTCAACCAGTCGCTATGATGTGCACTAACCACCAGAGGGCAGATGCTCTGATCGGTAGGTTAACTTGCTGCTGAGGTCTAGCCTATCAGGACTGAGTGAGACAGGCCATACATGCCCTGGAGCCCTCCCACAGTCCCTCACTGGCTGGCCAACCTCCTGCGTCCCTCCCCAGACCTTATTATGCACTGGTGGGGTCCTCAGCCTGGCCTGCATTCTCTCACAATCCAGGACCCCTCAGGGGATATTGAAGAGCTTGTTTCAGTCTGATCCCGCAGGCCAGGCTGAGGGACCCCACTGGTGCACAAATTTGTGCACCGGGCCTTTAGTTTATTTATAAAGTTCTGTGTGAAATAGGCATGTACACATGGAGATCCTTTTCCTGCACATGGCCTTGTTTGTAAGCGGATTGGCCCACCAGTGTCTAACAATGGACTAAACTGCAAGGTTGGCCTGCAAAAGATGTTGGGTCAGGGTTTGGGGATAACTGTTCTTAGGTGCAGGAGTTATGGCTTGGGCTGCACATGCACCCTTGGGTCCTTGTCATGAATGGTCACATGGATAACTGAGCCCCAAGATATGTAAAGGTGAGCAGCTCATTTGGTTTGCCAGGTACTTTCCGGGTTTTGGCACCAAATGTCTGGAATCCCAAGAGAACCAACCCTCCACCCAAAAATCGGGACTGTATCTTAGCAAGCATGATCTAAGTTCTCAAAATTTCCCTAAAGAAGTGTCTCCTTTTTGTCTGATTGGTTGCAAACTAATGTTCATGAGACAATTAGCCTCTTACCTCCCATTAATTAATGTCACACAGAAGTCTAGCTTTCTGTCAGGGCGGGGGTTCTGCCTCTGGAGGTTTTGCAGATCCCAGTGCAAACACTTGTCACAAAAAGAGCTGGGATTCGGAGTTCATTGCTGGGGAGGTAGGTGGGAGTGAGAAGAGGGGTCTCTGTGGGCCAAGCCACTGGAAATACCTTAGTGTCTGCCTGGGCTCTCTGCCTGGCATGGGGGCGGCTGCAGGGTGAATCTCTAATGGGAGGTTTAAGTGCAGATTCAGCAGCTGCCCGTGGGAGGACTGTAGGACAGGAGGCAGGTGAGAAGCCATGTGGTGTGCCTCAGAGTGAAACTGGGTAATCCTGGCCCTAGGTATGAGTCATACGTGAGGGTGGAGAGCAGGCAGGGAGAAACCTCCTCAGAGTATTTACAAAGGGCCTGAGAACATTCTGTCTTCAAGGAAATACTCTCCAGATTCTTTACAGTTCATTAAAGAGTGGGGAGTGTTAAATAATTTCATCTGAAATCTGAAGTGCCCGATGAGTAGGATGAAGTTTTGGCTTTATTTTTGCGGTGTTGAGAGATGTCTTTGATTTCTAGTGCTTGCTAATCTCCTCATTTTCCTGAGTACAGGTATTCTATTATAAATTAACAAGGGAAAGTAAACGAACAGTGGGGTTTTAATTGCATATAATTACTTGGTATGCCAAAGTATTTTACAATTGAGATAATTTGCCTGAAAGTGTTGGTATTTAGTGAATAGAATTTATGGTAATTCCTTGATTTTCCCCCAACTGCCTAGTAATCTTTATAACAAGGAAGTAGAAGCACAATAAGAATTCTGAACTGAAACAAAGCTACACATAAAAGTGCTTAAAATGTATCTGTTTGCCTTTGTTTCAATAGGAATCCAAAACAAAGTTAATCTGATCAACAAGGATCAATAGAAAAGTGAGTGAAGATTCGCATTTCTTTGAAGCTGGTAGAGGCAAGGAAATAATCCTTGCAAACAATGGAGGCCTTTAATTCACAGGCTCCAGTGCTGAAAGCCATTGTGAAGTGGGATTTGCTGCGTTCCAGGTTTTAATGTGAACTGTACAAGCAGGTGGCTGAGGCAGAGCTGCGCTTACTGTTGCCTCTCCTGGCAAAGGAAATGCACCAGGAATCCGGCTCCTGCCCTGATCATGGCGATGCCTCTGTAGCTGTCCTCCTGGCCACGTGGTTTCCTCCTCAGGTACTTCTTTCCCTTTGGGACGTGGTATCCTGAGGGGAGAACCAAACAAGTGGAGCCAAGTTCAACGTCAAATCTGGAGGACAAAATTGCCCGTAAAAAAAAAACAAACAAAAAACTCATCTAACCATAAAATGATGTGGACAGGGGCATTTTAGGAGCAGCTGTGGTACAGAATGCCTGGTTCTAAAGCAAAGAGCGTCCACTGCATCGCTAGCCACCACCCAGGGGATGCAAACTTTTGTGGCCATGTCCCTGCCCACTGTGTCAGAAATACTGTCCCTCCTAGTTAGTCTCAGACACATAGCCCCTTCTCATTCCTGACCTCAGAATGACAGATAACTAGGCAGGAACTCGGAGCCTGTATTAGTGTTATGTGAATGGGTATTTCCTGACAGTGGCTTCATCAGGCAGGTGTGGTAAGGTATGGACACTCCACACTGTCAACTGTAGAAGGAAAAGAGAAGGAGAAATGGCTGTATGCAGGCTTCCAGAGCTCTGAGAATGATCCCTCCCACCCGTCACAATGAACATTCGCTGCTGGGAATGCTGAAGGGGCAGGGGCTTACTCTCTGAGTTCAGAGCACAGGACACGGCAAGGACCACCCATGATGCAGGGATGGAGAGGTGCCACTGCTATGGGCAACCCCAGCTCAGCTGACTCCCTCATCCAGGGTCAGCCATGCCAGTGACCATGAAAAATGTTCAGGATGGAAAGCCATGTGCAGAGTCTCAGAGGACCATAGAAGCAGAGGCAGTGTGAGTATCAACCAGGCATTCAGTCCTGGGCGGGGGGAGGGGGGGTGGAGGAAGGGGAAGGGAGAGCTGGTGAACCTGGTATTGTGGCTGTAAAGGTTCCAGATGATGCTGTTGAAGGCTACTGCCCTCCAGACTTCGCTCCTTAACTGGGGGCTACTGAACACATAAGCACCCTGTAGTCTTGTTTGAATTTGCTTTTGCCCGTGTGATTTTAAATTGTGGCCATTTACAACCAACACATCATAAATGACAAAGCAAGTGTTGGTTGCACTATTGCTTTTTATGAATTTTCTCATTATTTACACCAAGATTTTAGTGAGGTGTGCCAGCTCATCAATCTTGGAATGCCCTCTGGTTTCTGCACCTCCCATGAGCAGCTTCAACAGTTTTACATTTCCAGGCCCCAAAAGGCATCACACGTGGTAAAAGGCCATCATGCCAAACTTAGATTTAATACCTGGTATTAAACGTATGATAACACCTTTCTCTTTCCCCTAAGAAAAGGGCACCCAGGCCCAAGTATCATCCTATCTGGCCTTTGTTCATAGCTCCCATGCCCACCCTTCTTCCTGTATAAAACCAACCATTCTGTCCCACCCTAGGGAGAGCCCTTCTAGTTGCTAGATGGGGTACTGCCCATATATGGATCACTTAATAGAGCCAATTAGATCTGCACATATACTCAGGTGAATTTTATTTTTTTAACAGAGGTCACACATGTTGAGAACTGAAGTAGGTGCTACTTCACTTCCTCTACACCTTCAGAATGTCACACCTGTTCCGGCTCACCTGGCCACCCTTCAGTCTGAAGAATGACCCTAAACAACTCTTCCTTTGAGGCTCTTATCCTTGTTGTGGTCACACGGAACTCTTTTCCCCACGGTGCCTCTCGAGTGAGTGACCATTCATTTTATCAGGGTCCTTGCCAATATTTACCTGGTCCTGCCTCTCATGAATGCCTTTCACGGCCGTGCCTCCTTGGGTTATTTAAAGGACCTTGGACTCACAAGCCATGCTTCTTGTTTCACATGGAGCTTTTGGAATTTTTCTTCAACTGTTTCATCTCCCTCTTTACAATTGTCTCGGCCGCTTTGCCTTCTCATCTGAGGCTGATGAGACACCGTTTGTGCTGTGATCTCCCTGTAAATAGGAGCTGCTTTGTGGGGCCCAGCCACTGCCTGTCCTGCTCACACAGGCAGCCTTTCTTCCTGCCCTTTAGGTTTGCATTTTAACCTCTCTGGGCGTCTCATGTGATGTTCCAGTGCCTCTATAGAGCTTCCAAGCCGACTCTATATTTTCTTATGTGTTTGGTTTTTTTTAAACTTTTCCTCCCTAGTCTGCTATTAAACATCATCTTCCTAGTTTTAAATCTGTCTGTTTGAAATTCATTGTTTCCATATTGCACCCAGGGTATCCCCAAGTGCTTAAAATATCAAACCTGATTTTGCATTGGCCACAGATCCTAGTGGGACGCCAACGTCCTCTCAAGCCATTTCCTGGATCCAGGGTCTGAATAGCATTTGAATAGCAAGTGACGCATTAGATTCTCCTACAAGTCAGAATAATGGGTTGTTTTCTTAGTAGTCTTGTGAACACAGTGGTGGATTCTTTCCAGATTGGCTGATGATCAACCAGGGAAATGCATGAAAAGGCTGCAGTGTGCCCTTTGCTTTCTCTCCAGATGCGCATTCCCCAGCTAACCAGGCCAGAGGCTGGCAGAAGAGCTGGGCTCTGTGGGGCCCTGGGCATGGCTACAATCCTCTGAGCTCACGCCTGTGAGGAAGCCAGCCTGAATAGCTTGGGGGTGTTCAACCCTACAGGCAGCTTTGATCTGTGATGCAGGTCCCATCCCCACAACAAGGGGCTGTGTGAGGGCCAGAGGTTAGAGGTTCTATCTGAGTCCCACCCTGGCTTCTGACCCTCATATCGGGGCAGTGGGAGTGGCCATAAAGAGGGAGCACCTGTGTCGGTTCTGAAACCCAGGTATATGTGCCCTGACTGGGAATCGAACCATGACCTCCTGGTTCATAGGTTGACACTCAACCACTGAGTCACTCCAGCTGGGCATATTCCAGACTTTCTGTCTAGTGTGAATGACTTTCATCATTTCCCCCAAAACACTCCGCTTTTGCACATAAAGTCTGAACCCTTCCGAGAACACAGCACTGCAGAGAATTGAAATGGCTAAGAAATCTGCGGTGTTTTCTTAGAGCTGCCTGAGCCTACTGGGACAGCAGAGAGAACCGGGCAGGAGTGACTCTCAGAGGCCAGGGATGTTTCCAGGAAAATAAGGGCGGAGGGAACTGGGTGCTCAGAAGCAAAGTGCAGCGCCTGAGAGGGAGAACTGAGGGCTGAGCCTGCAGAGGGGAGAGGCAGAGAAGTGCTACAGGAAGACACTGATCCTGTTCCCACCCCCAACCCGCACCCCCCCCCCCCCCTGGCTTTGAAGCTCAGCTCCTCCCCAGATCCTGCAAATCCAAACATGTCTGGGAGTAGGAGGGTGGGCATCAGAGAAGGGGTGTCAGGGGTGATCAGAGAGGAAAGGGGAGCTGCAGGCGGGTTGGCTGTGATGAAGAAGGCCAACCCCAGCATGGCTGCCTGCCCCGCCATACTTCCTCCCTGGACACATGTGCCACGCCAGGAAGGATCTGCCTTCTCCTGACAAATAACCAAGGAGCCCAGAGGAGCTGCAGACTTTGCCAAGCATCCCAGAACTAGTCAGCGCACACCACTCAAGGTGGGAACCAGGATGTCCCGACCTTGACCTCTCCCTGGAACCTAAGGAGAGTGCACTGCCCAGTGGTGAGTGTGTGGTCTCCAGAGGCAGTGCACACCTGGCTCAACACCTGGCTCCGCTCCCTGTTACCTGTTATCTCTGCCAGGCTCTCAGCCTCTCTCTGCCTCAGCTGCCTCACCTGTGAAATGGACCCACGCTTAGTTGGGTTGATGTGAGAAGTAACTGAGCAAACACGGCAAACAGCTCAGAATAATGCCTGCCCCATGGCCTTGAGGGCTCCAGAAGGCTGTTGGCTTTTGTTATTATTACCAGTGGATACGGGCTGTTCCCAGGCCTGGGGGCGGGGGTGGTATCTGTAAGTGTTGGCATAGATGAAAGGGAAAGACTTTCTCTAGAAAAGATTAAATCAGACTATTTAAATCAGATGTGTAAGCAGAAGGGCTCCTTTGGAAATGTAACTGACAGGAGGAAATGCAAATTCAACAAAACTCTCAAGATGAAAACTTTCAGATAAATGGAGGGACCACAGGCATTAGATGCTAGGAGCCCTCAGCATGGGCATTGCCCAACTCCTGTGGCTTAGTGGGGCCAAGCTGGCCTTGCTCTGGGCCTGGAATTCTATACTGTAGGTTTTCTACCCAAGCCACCCATGCTTTGATCCTTTGCCCATTGAAGACTTGGGGCAGATAAGACAATGAGTCCCTAATAGGGCATTTTTCTAACACCTTCTCCTGTGCTGGGTCCTGTTGTTTGTTTTCAGAAATACAATGCTAATGTGATAACCAGATTAAGTAGAAATGAAGGAGTTTTATAGGCAAATTTTGTACAGTTCACTCATTCGTTTTTGGCTGTGTGAGTTTAATAAGCTGTCATCTGACTGTGCTCTTCAGAACTCTGTGACATCCTCAAAGCATAGTAAATTGTTTCTATATCCTGCATGTTGCTCTTTTCACTCAAGTGTGACCAACGCTTGGTTTTCGGGCTTGGATCGCCAATACCTAAGTAAATGAGAAGGGATGTGTTATCCAGGACTTCAGATCGTTCCACTGGGGAGAAAGGAGGGACTGGGGGCTGCTTTGAGGTGGGGATTTCGGGGCTCCCGGGGTAGGAATATTTTGTGTAGTGCTCCTGCTTGCTGAGAACAGGAGATGCTGCACTTGCCTAATTCCTGAAGACAGACTCCCGGCTGTCCATCTGCCCTGCAGGCCCGGAGTCCCCGGCTGGGTTCTCGGGGAGACAGTCTATCAGCAGCCAGACGGGAGGAAAGAGATAATAATGATGTGGCAAAATAAAAAATGTTATTTATCATGGCTCCAGTGTCACCAACCTGTTATTTTTATTGTTCTTTAGAATAATGGGATTTATTAAGGCCATTTGTCCTCCAGTCACATGGAAAGGCTACGTGTGAATGATGGAGCACATGCCTGAATATCCAAAAAGCACAAGCACTGAAAATGAGTTGCAGAACTCCTTTTCAAGTAGAGCTGTCTTTCAAAACTTTAAAATGCTGCCCTCTTAAAAGGCCCAGACCATTCCTGTGATGTAGCAGTAACAGAGAAGTAGAAAATAAAACGGCTCAATTTGGGAAAATGTGAAAATTACATGACATTGGTGAAATCACAGACACAACATAAAATGAAAACAGCTGTGGACACAAAACCCTGTGTAGACAGTGGAAGGCCATTTATCTTGGAAAGTCAAGGACAGAATTACCTGCCACGCTGACTGGCTTGTACTGGGGCAGCAGGTATGAACGCAGACACCAGGCCCCAGTCCTGAGTCGCTGGTCACTTGAAATGCCATAGATGACTGAAGTGTGAGGTTGTGCTGATCCCAAAAACTTTGGGGAGTCTGCAGAGAGGCTTTGTGGCAGTATAAGAAACAGGGGTGCAAATAGCATGTGATGTAATTATATGGTATGGACTTATGCCTGCGGTGCCCAAGAGATGGGACCAGCCCCAATGGCTGGCAGCTCAGGTAACTCAGAACGTCTGAAATGGTAAGGTAGCCTGATAAATGTATCAGTGCCAGTCCCTTCTGCCTCTCCACCCCACGGAGGTCAGACAGAGATATCAAAACCTAAATCTCAATAGTGTTACCAAGCAGCAAGAGCCCCTCATGTGGGCAGGCACTTCTCTCTCATCCCACCCTGTTTGGGGTTCACCAGTGGACAATCGACCAGAAATCAGTGGGATGGGAGATGCCAAATGGCCAGTGATATGATCCTGGGGGTGGAGAGGGGCTTTGCAAAACTTTGCCCATGTAGCTGCCCAATGTCTGGAGCTACAGCATTGGGGCTGTTGGAGAATGTCAGAGTCCTGCAGATGAACCTCAACCTGAAAATTATCTCCATGGGGGATAGAAATGGATTTAGAGGAGCGCCTGGGGATGAACCCTGGGCAGGCCTACATCTGCTCCTGAGAGAGCCAGAGCATGTGAGGTTGCCCAGAGAGGCCACTCTCTGTAGCCCAAGGTACCTTGGCTGGGGGATGTCCTCAAGTCCCAATTAGAAGAATAATACTGCCAGAGAGAAAAATGCAAGATAAATATGACTGGTCTTACTTTAATAAAGTTTGATAGGAAGTTATTCTACATCCAGGAAGCTAGAGCCAATTTTCCCATTATGGCTCGAAGACCAAAGGCAGGTCTAAGACTACAGGAGAACACAGTCCCCTAAGTTTGGCCCTTGGGTTAGTGGAACTGCTCCTTCAGGCAAATCACACAGAAGCCAATCTGCCAAGGCTCCTAAGTGCCCAGGCTCCGAAGCGTCTTCCTACCAGGCTCCTTACCAGGAGATGCTCAAGGAGATGATCCCAGTTCTCCAGGGCCACTGTCCAGGGTGTGGAGGAGGGATCTGGGTTCAGGTCTCACCCTGCCTCCTCTATCTGTCACCTATTAGCTAGAATGGCGGTCCCAGAGGAGGCTGCAGTGGGACTGTGGGCAGAGAAGGAGTGACAGGGATGGTCTTGAAGGTGGCAAGTTGATAACAGCTACTGTTACACAGAAGACAACAGCTTTAGAGCAATGATTTATTTCCTTAAATTAATAAATTATTTATAACATATTTCTGCTTAGGGTTAGAGGGAATGGTCATTGTTTCCTAAAGTCTCAGTGAACATTAAAGGTTTTCCACAGAAAACTTACACAGTTGCACAGTAACCAACTCTGGAGAGTGCCACAAGGTCCTGACTCGACGTGGTGGAGGGAGACACCTGTGCCGTGTGACAGAGCCAGCATTCAACATGGACCAGGCTTGCTGGGGTCCACTCTGTGAGCATCCTTGTCTACCGGCACCCACTTCATCTCCCATCCCTGGAATATGGTCCTCTCCTAAGGAGAAGAGAGATCATCTAGATTCTAGGTAATGGGATGCCTCTAGGGCAAGGCAAGGCTGAAGGGGAGCACATGAGTGTAGTTGGCACGAGACTGGATTTGTTAGGAGCTGCCTCAGGGAGGAGGAGGAGAAAGCAGAGTGGGTTGAGGTCCTTGCCTCCTTTCACATGTTTGGAACCCACCTCGGATGGTCCTCCCCCCATGCTTCTCTACTGCCTCTAACCACCCTTTGCAAGTGTTCCGATTTTCTGCCTTGCTGACACTGGATCCCACCAGAGCTCATCCTGTGGTGTGGCTCTAGCACCCCATGACCATGCTCCCCTCCTCTCATCCTCCTCCACCTCATCACACTCCAGGCTACTTTCTAGAACCGGGTGTTCCTGCCTGAGTGGGAAGCGATAATGGTGGGCTGGAGGTTCCTGGCCAGGTTTCTGTATGGATGTTCTCTGTGGTTGTCTGATTCATACCCACAGGGATGCACACATGATTAGACATACTGATCACACATACATATGGATATCAATGTAGGTATATCCTATATAATAAAAGGCCAATATGCAAATAGACCCAACAGTGGAACAACCGAAAAACTGGTTGCTGTGATGTGCACTGACCAGCAGGGGGTGTGCACGGAACATGGTGGGCTTCCGCAGAAGGGGGCAGAGGGGAACATGGCGGGTGTTAGCTGTGACAGAATGGTGGAGCAGTTGAGTGGGGGTGCCAGACCAAGGCGGGGTGCCAGTCGCTGTCATCGGGGCGATCATCTGGTGGTTACTGAAAATTCTTTGCTCCTGCGCTCCGCAGTCCTGTCGGGCACTCATACCGGCTGCTGGCCCTGGAGCCGCTGCTCATACCCACTGCCAGCGCTCAACGCTGGCCCTGATTGTTCACTGCAGTCAGCGGGTGTGAGTGATGGCTGCCAGCCCCAATTGCCCCTGAGGGCTTCTCCACCCCCCCCCACTCCCCCCACCCCCCACTCCTGAGGGCGATCCAGCTGGCAGCTGTCTCTTGAACCTGCTGCTGGCACTGGCACCACTTGCACCCATAGCCAGCACCAGAGCTGCCACTTGCACCCACTGCCAGTGTAGGCCCCACTCACACCTGCTGTTAGCACTGGCCCCAATCGATCCACGCCATCAGGGGGTGTAGCGGGGCTAGTGCCATCAGCACATGGGAGCTGCAGCAGCAGGAGCGGGGCTGCCGGTAGACACGAGACAGGGAGCCACAGTGGGAGGGGCATGGATAATGGGCCTAGACCCGCCCCTGTGCCCACCTCAGCCTTTCGGCCCACAGATTCTTTCAAGGTGCATGAATTCATGCACTGGTCCCCTAGTACATGTTTAAAGTTGAAGAACTTTCTCCTAACCCACTAAGGCTATTTAAAAAAAGATTTCAGAATTTAAGAATGAATGTAAAATCTTATCATTGTTTTCATGTGTTTTTCATCCTTCCCTCTAGTCCACACACTTTTTTCATTTCTTCAATGAACCTAAACTAGTCACAATATATCATTCTTAGAACACTGCTGGATTAGGTTGCTAATATTCTCTGTAGAGTATGTATTGTGTTCATAAGAAAGAGTGATCTGGAAGCGCGCGTGCATGCGTGTGTGGTGTGTGTGTGTGTGTGTGTGTGTGTGTGTGTGTGTGAGAGAGAGAGAGAGAGAGAGAGAGAGAGAGAGAGAGAGAGAGAGATGCATATCAGGTTTTATTTTGTGCATGCTTGTATCCTAGAAGAAATCAGAGGCTACTTCCACCTAAAATGGTTTCCCCCACTATTTGATGCAATGGCTAGGGTGAGGGGGTCAGGTCTTGAACCTGCCAACCTGGGACTTTGAATTTAGTCCAGGGCATCCTTAGGAATAGATTGACCTGAATCTATGCAGGACTTTTCTGGAATGAAGGTCAGAACAGCACCTGCTCCATGATTCCTGAAGGAGCCATGCACAGAGAAGTAAACCAAATTCACAGGTGGCTTTTGCCAACAGTGCCACCTGCTTGACAAGCCTTCCTACAGATTTTCTCAAGGTGTCCATGATGAGGCTCCTACTGGTTTTAGTAGAAATGACATGAAGTGTCTGCAAAGGAGAAGAGGCCCATGCTTTAACTCATCTCCCTAGGAGATTCCTCCCCACATTTGTGGGTGCCAGGTGGGCTCCATGTGGGCATGGGAGCAAAGACTTTCCTCCTCACCACCCTGCAGCGTGACCATGCTTAGCTCTAACCTTCCTCCAAGCTGAAGGTTGGTGATTCCCCGGAGTGTTTCTTGTTCTTGTAACTCTAGGAGGTTAGTCCCTGTCTAACCAATGCCTTGGCCTTGACTGCTGGTGACTTCTCAGCCTTCTATCTGTGCCCATCATACTGGGCTTTCTCTGTCCTGGGAGCCGAACACACTCTATGATGCACCTGCATTTCCTTTCACTGTGCTGTGAGCAAGCTGATCTCACTCTATAGGACTCTGTCCCCTCTGAGACTGATGGGTCTGGAGTGGTTTAATATTTCTAACCCCTAGCACAGTGCTCAGACTGGGGAAGTACAGTACTGGATGCACATTTAATGAGTGAGCAAGAGAAGGCCCACAGCTCTGCCTAAGGCAGACCTGGGAATTCAGGGAAGAGAGTCATGTGGAGGGTGATGCCAGCATCCGTGCCACTTGCTTGGTTCCCAGTGGTGTGGGCACAACCAAATTATAACACATCACTTGGCTATCCAAAACATTTATGAGCTTGGAAGTATACCCGATTCCCAATACTGCTCTGAGTATTATTTTTATTAACTATGAAATGGTTATATAAACTCATTTACATCAGCAATTTATAAACTCCAAAGGTACAGCAATGCTTTAGGGATGTCAGAAAAATGTTATTTACAAGTCATACTCCACTATAATTTATAGAGAACTACCCCCTGGGTTACTGGAATTGAATTGGAAAGTAAGGAGAGTGTTTCTAGATTCATCATCTGCATATTTATTGGCATTTATCAGCAGACATGGTGCCACATCTTTCCTGTGTCACCTCCCTGTCTGTGTTCCTTGCCACACTCCACAGTTGTGTGACAGGCAGTCTGCAAGCCCCCACTGTGTGCCAGGCACTGGCTTGGCCCAGATGCACAGCTGAGAGGATCCTACACCTGCCTTCCAGGCTTCTGAATTCTAGAGCAGGCAGTGGGCAGGGAAGCACCAGCCACCTATGGCAAGTGCCTGTGGTTTCTTCACCTAGGTGAGTACACCCTCTGCCTCTATCCTCATCCTTGCCTCAGGGGAACATCAAAGACCAACAGCTAACAGGCTGACTTCGGGGATGGGCAGAGCAATGGACCCAACAGGTGCCTGGACAGCAGGATTTCCCCAGGCACCCTAATAGCACCTTAGGCTTTGGTGACTGGCCATCTCCCTGCTGATACCCCTTTATGCCCACGCTGTAAGTCAGATGCCCAGGAAGCAGCTGGCAGTCTTTGCTCCTGCCTGTTTGTGTCCTCAGCCCTGGACTGGATCTCCTCCCTCCAAAGAAATCAGTTTTCTCTTGAAGCCTGGCCAGGTTTGGGACACCTCTGTGGTCTTGTTGGTTAGGGGGTCCAGGAAGCTGGAGCATGACTTGCTTGCTCATGGCCATGAGCCACTCAGTCTGATTTCTGAGTGGAGCTCACAGGGGACTCCTAGTATCGGAGGGGCTGTCAGCAGTGTGTCATCAGGTGTGTGTACGATGATAAGGAGATGGGTCAGGCCCAGCCCCCAGCCCCTGTGCCTTCCTGCAGTCTGCGTTCCATGGCTGGTGCTGTGGTCTGGTTGACTTGTCACACTCCTAGTGAGGTGGGTACTGGGCAAAGCTCCTTTTAGGCTCTTCAGGATCCGTACTTGGAGACAATACTGCATTTATTGCATTGCTAAAGTGGCTGCATGGCACCTATAGTAAAGGGATGGTACCCAGAATAAAAAGCACAGGTGCTTAAAGTCAGAGGGCCTCCTGGTAAAACACTGGGATGAAGAAACTTAGCCTTGAGAGCCAGCACCAGTGCAAGCTTTGAGCCAAGTCAGAGGCTGGGCGCCCTCCACTGTGGCTGTGAGAAGGATGCAGGACACATGGAGGCTGTGCGTCAGAGTGGTACCTTCATGGTTTATTATGTAGCTAAGGGCATTCATAGAGACTGTGAGGGATTTACACACATAGGCCAAAATATATGCGGTGGGCTGAAGGGGAATCGTCTTGTCCCTTAAACCTCCTAATCTCTTAATAGTGGTATATGATAAGAAAGATGATCTAATTAGCCAGATTCCTATGAAATACTCCCTCCATTCCTCAAATGCCCCTTGAAGCATGCATGAGTTTCTTCTACATCTGATGTCTGTGTCAAGTTAAATGTGAGATTTTATTGGGAGTTCTGCCCCAACATTAATAGCCAAGCACTTCGATACATTAGAGAGATCGAGGGGCATCGACTGCCCTCCCCCAGGACAGGCTTCATATGTACAGGGGAGAAAACCCACAGAGCCACAGATAAGCAAGGCCCTCTGGGTGCTGAGCCCCAGGTTCAGCCTCCATTTTTTTCTACGAAGTTGGGAAGGCCACTTGAAATGTCTGAGCCTCACTTTACTCACTGGGGAAAAGAGAGGTGGGGGTCCCATTAACATGGATGTCAGGGTTCCATTAAGTCGATCCTACATTATAAGGATCTTAGTAATACACCCTGTCTGGGTCACAGGGCAGCTCTGAGTCATCACTGGGTCTGAGCTCACTGGGGTAGGGTCAGGAGAGGGGTTTACATGAGAAACATGGGCCATGCTGGTGGGGCAACCATTCCCAGGAGGGATTCTGAAATGGAAAGACCTGGAAGCCAAGGAGAAAGATGGAATGGACTCAGTGAGTTGGGGGTTTTTCTTTGAACATCACAATGCTACACACAGTCAAATATAATAAGGGATTAAAGTTTTAAAATATATTCATTTTATCTCTGATTTAGGTCTCTCCTTTGCTTAAAGAAGCAGAAGAAAGTACTGTCACCTCACAAACAGCTGGTTTGCTGAGGAGGCCCGGGCAGACCTCCATTCCACCTGCACCTTGGACACATCCCTCTCCTGCCCAGATGTTACTTATCCTCCATATTTACCTTTTTTAAAACTCCCAGTATGAACAAAGCAGGTATTAGGGTTTTGCAAGGGAAGGATGAAGCCAGGAGGGAAGAAATTAATTTATTCTGACTTGGGGACCTCCTTGCCTTAGATATCATTTTGTTTGGAGAATACTTTCAAATCACTAATGATCAAATCCCTAATTTTATTATTTTACCTTTTCCTGCCATATCAACAATGCATTTTTTTGCTCAATAGTCAAACCCAGCCCCAGGAAAGTATAAATTATAGCATATTCTTTGTACCCCAGGTAGAGTTTTCCATTGATCTTTCAACCAGAACCAACAACTAAATATATTTGCTTGAATTTTCCTTAATCAACATGAGCATGTTGACCTCTCATGGCAAGTTCTTGGTGAAGATGTGAGCAATGGAAGTGGAGGAGAATAGGGACACCTCAGTGAGGGCACTGACTCAACCATCACCAGCACCGCAGTATAGTTGAGCTCTTGCGGAGCTGGGTCAGTAAAAACGGAGGTGCCAGCAGCCATGGTGACTCGGGAGAACAGTGTGTGAGCTCTCAGTTGTGCACAGTCAGGCTGCTCCTCCAAGGAAGCCTCCTTCCCAGCTTATCCTGGAACTCCCTGGAGCAGGGCTCCTGCGCTGCTGACTGTTTCCTCTGGACCTCAGGACCAGAGCCCGGGTCTGTGTTCACCTTGCTGTCAATCTGTCTTCTCATGCTGGAGACGGTCTGGTGTCCCCGTGGTCAGCCACTGGGATGGGCAGCTCCAGCCTCCTTTTCTGAACTCCTCATGCCGTCTAGTGAATTAGCGACATGTATTTAGTAGAAATTGGTGAAATTATGAAGGTAATGGGCCTGTGATAGGAACTCAATGAGGCAAGTTGAATGTGTGATCAGAGGCCCAGTATACCAGTGAGCCCGCAGAACCCTTGCTAGTTAGAGAATGCTTCTCTCTGGAGCCCACACTGAGAAGCAGACAGGCAGAAAGAAGCCTGAGGAGTAAGCGCTGGGTTAGGCGGGCCCTGCCTCCAGTGTGGGCTTCTCACCGGGCACACACCCCTCTCTGGAACCTTGACCCTGCTCAAGCCCCATGTGGAGACGCCTTGTGAGTTGGGCGGGATGTTTTAACAGTAAGCTCAGACATAGTGAGATCTCTGCATATGGATCAGAAGGGATATATACAAATGTTTATTGCATATTTTAAAAACCTCATTATATTCTCTACCTTAGTACTGTGGGCAAGGCCTGTTACAAAATGCACTCAATATGTAAATAAGTATTTTTATAGAAAGATCCAATTCAGAGATCTTCTTCCCTTTCTCTCCCAGTTCAGAGCTGGTCTGCCCATCACTTCCTTACTGGACCTGTGTGAATGGGAACTTTGGGTGCCCAAGCCTGACGTGTCTGTTTTCCCAGGACCCCATTATAACAAGAAAGGGCTGTGCTTCACGTCTTCTCATCCAGATTCCTTCTCAGCTCAGGAATGTCCTTGAACCTTCTGAGAAGCCACTGGGAAAGGCGATGGCCAGATGACACAGACATCACGATGTTCGTGGAAGCGTGCATGGTTTTTCACCAAGTGGCCGTGCCCTCCTGACTAGCAGGATGGGCTGTAGGTGCCAAGCTCCAGTCAGGAGCCAAGCCCTGTCATCACACAGTCACACGGAAGATAAGCTTCAATACAAGGGCTCAATTTCACATAATCTTTGTGGCATTGGGAAACCTGTGTTTTGAAAAACTTTGCCACTGTTTTCTTTTTGACGGAACTTCCTTTCGTTAATTTCTATCACATGCCGAATTTGACTCAGAAGGGCTAGAGCCAGCACAGTTCAGTTTTCTTTGGAACTGAGCTCAGCCACTCCGTGTTATAAAACTTTGATCAGGCTGGAGATAATGCAGACCCACGGGGGAGGGGCTGTCATTGGTTTCAAGCTCTGGAGTACCCGCCTCACAACTGAAAAACACTGGTGAGAAGAGCTGAGACGAAAGACATGAACCAATTTTCATGGAAAAGTTGGACTAGTCTAATGAGATGATATGAGGGTTTATCCAATGCCCAGCCTCCCACCAGTTTTATGAAGTGTTTTTGGCTACATTTGGAGAAATTGGTCAGAATTTTGTCTTTCTGATCATGGAAATAAATAAAAGCCTCTCTAAGGCATTCATATTGCATCAGACATGAGGCAAATATTGTCAAATAAAATACAGATTTTCTGTAGAATACATACAATTCTAGTCCTGATGCAAGAGGGGTGTTATATCCGTTCCTGCTAAAAATAGCACAGAAGCCCTGAGGGGGGAACAGAGTGAGGACTGGAGTATTGATTCTTCTCCTTCATGTAGTGGTCACCATATCTGTGATTTAGAAACACGAGTTCATCTCTCTGGGGCTCAGCCTTCTCATTTGTAAAGTGAGGAAGTTGGGGTAGATGATCTAAGGTCCATTCAGCTTCTAGAAACGTTGACACATTTTGGTTTCAGGGTTAATTAGCGACCACCCTCCTCATGCACAACCTTCTCTGGAGTTGAGGATTCCAACATGCACATTGTAAACTCAACCCATGGAGCAGCCCCGCTGAGGAGGTGATGCACCTGGGCAAGTGATGGAGCCAGGAGCTTCTTGAAGTGACCAACCACATCGGAAGACTTGGGTTAGACTTGGTGGAGCATGTGTAGGTGAGAACAGACCTCCGGGCCAGGTTTCATGGGGCAGGAAATTAACCAGAGCCTGGGTAAGACACAAAGGCTCAGAGAGTGGATGGTGTTGGTACAACAGAGCACCTCCTCTGGAACCTCCTGGAAACCCTGCCCTCCCAGGTCAGGAGCTTTTGGATTTTAGTTGGTAGACAAGGGTTTCTCAGCTTCAGCACTATCAATGTTCTAGACTTTGTAATTCTTTGTATGTGGGGCCTGTTCTATGCAGCCTGGATTCAACTCAGTAGATGTCAGTAGCAACCTTTCAGTTGTGACAACCAAAATATCCCCAGACATTTGGCCTGGGGGCTCAAGTGACCTTGGATTGAAAACAGCTGTGTTAGATTAATGGTGTCTCCAAATTTCTTAATTATTCACCCCATGAGTGAAAAAAAATTGAGCTAATATACAGGGTGTCACAAAAATTGTATAAACATTTTTTCTAATAGCTCAATTGATGTTTCTTTCTTTTCAGATTTAACCCCATTGGAATTACTAATTAGTGAAAGTGTGTGTATATATATATATATATATATACATACACACATATATGTATGTATATATATATATATACACACATATATATATACACACACACACACATACACACACACGTATATATATGTGTGTGTGTGTGTATATATATATAATGGGACACCTTTATATAATATATCTATTATTGTCAATATAACATGTATATTGACACTGCTGTCAATATAATAATATTAAGGAAGCTCAATTTTTTTTGCTCTTATTTCTCTTATCCTGTACCTCTATTGGTCATCTTGCTCATATCCTCAATTTTGGAGATGACTCTTAGGGGTTCAATAAAAGTTATTTGGAAATAATCCAACACATCCCTTTGTTTGCACACGCTCTTTCAACAAGCATTTGTTTGGCACATCCTGGGTGCCTGGAACTGAACTGAGAATAGCAGGAAGGAAGCACTGGGACATGTACTGGGTGTGCTGCTTGCTTCCCAAGGAGCTCCAAACCAGATCATCTGTCTCAACTACACCACAGCCTGCTTGCCGGCCCACCTCTCCTCCTTCCTCACTGACATCTATAAGAAAGAGAATTCCTTAAGGAGATGCTGTGGCAAAGCCAGGGCCCTCAGTCTCTCCTGGCAGTGTCCCTGTGAACACAGACCTGAGGATTCCTGGCCGTAGCTGCTGGGCAGGCAGACAGCAGGGTGAGGAGGAGCAGAGGCAGTCTAACCACGGTGCTGGGCTCTCTCATGTGCCTGCAGGCTTCTGGGTGGAACCTCTGGATATTTTTCATTCCTGTGCCCCTGACCATTTGGGCTTGTCCCCAGAAAAACAGCTACAATTGAAGTCTCTTTTGGAAAAAGACACCAAAGAAATAAAACATTAATTAAGTGCACTGGTTAGTTGTTAACTTCTATTTCAGCTGCTACTCTATGAAGAAAATCCTGAGGAAACCCCCAGGCCTTTAGTATTGACCTTCTGGGGTCAGTGGTTGCTCCCTTATTGAATAACCTGCGTGTAGCAAAAGTGAACTTGGCACCGGACACTAGCCAGGGACAGGGGTGGTAGGTAGGGACAAGAGGACTGACTGGACCTCTTGGACATGAGATGGTAGAATATCTCACTCTCCAGAGAAGCCACCAGAAAACAGTTTTGGTATCACAGCCACAAAGTAAAATGATTTAAAAGGCCTTTGCAGACCCAAGAAAATGACAAAGTGTGGCCTTTAGTCAGTGTGCTGGACCTGAGCTTAGAAGGAGGAGGAAAAGGCAGAGGAGGAGGAGGGAGAACAGAAAAGAAGAAAAAGGAGGAAAAGGAGAAGGAGAATGAGAAGGAAAAAGGGAAGGGGAAGGAAGAAGGGAAGGGGAAGGAGAAGGAAAAGAAAAAAGTAACTGGAATTTTTGTCTTGCTGGCTCTCCTGAAATCCCACCTGTCTGTGCTTTGGTGGGTTCAGGCTGCCACCTCCTCTGGGATTCTGCGCTGAGCCAAGTTGCCCTGGGAGCTGATCTCCTTTGCCTACTGAAGTAAAAAGCAAGCTTTTCCTAGTTCACTGGCTGCCTGAATATCCTCTGTCTTTTTTATTTCTTGCCCATTGGAATATTTTTGTAAGTGAACGGCAGCTGCAGACAACTGTCTTTCTATAAAACGGAGTGAGGTTATTCAGTACAAATGGAATGAACCTGCTTTTTTTTCTGATCAAAGCAAAACTCTTTTGAAGTTTAGCTATTTGATAGAAAGTGCTTTTATAACAAGCTGATATATGAGTTAATAGGACATAAAGATATTTTATTAAACTGCAAACCATTATTAATATTGCAGTTCTGACTTGAAAGAAATATGTGGAATGACACCGGAAATTAATTAGATTATTTCATCATTCTTTTACATTACAAACTTTGATACACTTGCATAGATATATAGGTACATTGATGAACAGACACAAAGACAAACAGAATTTTAATGAGTGGGGAGCTTTTATCTACTAACACTTTGTGACTTAATTTTTTCTGTTTATTCTGCCTATTGATTCTAGTTGAAACCTGCTGTTTTAATGTTGTTATTGATATTCTCTCTGGGTTTTCTTCTAATTCTGGCATTGATATTACCTTGATCGGATTTAGTTTATTTGAATTGCCTGTAGGTTTTGGTCTCTGGAGTTTTTCCCTGCTTATAGACATGCAAAGATAAAACCTCTCTTTTTATCTAAAAATCCTTGAGAGACTCTGAAAGATAGAGTCGTTTTCTGAGAACATTAAAAAGCAAGAGACAACAATCAAAAGGAATGTACTTCTCACCCAGTTTACTTGAGACTTCATTTTTCTACTCCCTACATCTCCTGACACCCACTGACTTCTAACCTCTGCACTTCCATTGCCTTTGCAAACTCTGTATGGAAAATAGTTTTGTCACAGCCTCATAAGTGGCTCAGACTCAGTCACTGACTGGCTTGGAAGTGGCTAATTTTTGCAAAAGAAGATCATGCCTAAGGGATGCACAGTCTTTGAAAGGATGTTTATTTCATTACGGAAGAAGGCAGATTAATACAAATATTAATTTGAGCCATACAAAACTGCCCTGTTTTAGGGCCAAATATAGGCTGTTTCATGTAGCCCAACCTAATGTTCATAATTGCCTTCCCAAATGGGATATGAGTGAGAGTTCCATTACTTAAAAATGGGAGGCAGCAGGTATTAATTGATTACAAAGGGAAGTAAGGAGTGTTCAGGGGGGTGGGGGTTAAATGTAGGTGGTACAATTGAACTGTTTCTTAATGTAATTATTTTTTTATACAAAATATGTAATAGATCCCTGAGGGGGAACAAAAAGTTGCAGTTAACAGTGACTTTCCAGGCACCATTGAACTGACTGATGGGTCCTTGATCCCAGTGTCTGCCGCCCCTGTGGGTCTTCGTGCCGCCCCTAGTGTCTGCCGCCCCTAGTGTCTGCCGCCCCTAGTGTCTGCCTGCCGCCCCTAGTGTCTGCCTGCCGCCCCTATGTCTACCTCACTTTTGTTGTTATAGTTTTTGTCTTAGATAGTATTGGAAGCTGGAACACTAATTAAAACTCTCAGTGCTGTGAACAACACAGTTACACTGACATAGTGGGGGTCATTAATGATCTTCCTACATTTCCAATATCATCAATCAATTGGTTCCTCTTTTCTGCAACTATCAGGGCTTTGAAATCCAGCGCTTTGCCTGCCTAGAATGTGCTGAAGGGGAGGGAGATGGTGGGGGCCTGCTTTGCCTACGGGAAAGGAGTCTGGTCCAGTCACCAGAGAGAGAAGGAGGGACAGCAGGGAGCAGATTATCGACGTCCTCCTCTTGCCTGCACAGGTTTGTTTTCTGAGTCACCCTGGGGGCTCATCTAGTCTATTGCTACCAACTCAACTTGATAAGCCATCCTATAAACCTGTAGCTCTTGTTCTGGGAAGATTCTTGCCTGGTGAGCTTTCAGTCAGGAGAGGAGGAGTCCACAGGTAATGCATTTTCTGGATAAAGCATTCCTTTACCTAAGTGTCAAAGCATGCACAAAAATGACCCCGTTGAATGAAAAATTCTTCCCACATTTATTAAATACGTTATTGTTTTCTTAAAAATAGTGAACTCAACATAATTAAGAATTTCTTCTCTGAGTCATTCACAGTCACGTGTCACTATTACCGTATCCTGCTGTGGCTGGGTGAGACTCCAAGAGTCACTGGGACATGTAATCTTCCAGGACCCTGGTAACAAATGGCTCATACAATGATGCACAGAATGTCAGATTCTATTGTCTCTCTGTTCTCTGCCTTGTGGCCTCCAGCAAAAGAGCATCTAACATCAAAACCATTTCCAACTGTGCTATTATCAGCAGAGGACCCTAACATGGGTACCTTATGTGAAATATACTAAGAACACTAAGACTCTCACTTGGCCCCTGACATACTCAGATAATTGGATGATTATTGAATAATTGAATACGTATATGGTCATGTAATTGTGATCCCCATTTAAGTTTCCTTTTATGTATCCTTTGCATGATGACTTTAGTTATGTTCTTATTGTATCTCCTGAACTCAGCACACTTGTAACATGGATTTGAATAGGGAAAAGCATACACACACCTTTTAGGCCCTTGCTTGCATGCTCTAACTTGGTACTGGTCTTCACATCTTGAACCTGGTATTACTACACAGCTGCCAGAGCCACAGCACGATACTGACTCTTTCTACAGAAAGAACATTCTTGATGCAATAGCAGGAGGTGATCACTTAGCTGCAGAAGTTCAGAAATTTTGATGCCAGAATATGAAGTCAAATGCTGACAGTAGGATGGAGAGGAGGTGGAGACCTGGAGGGTTAGTTGGAGTAACAATGAAGGTGGTGTAGCTGACAACCATCCGAGTGGTTTCACTTCCCCTCATTCCAGCCACCTGGCCCAAACAAGGTGGGCCTGTCCCTCAGTGCTCCACCATGGGTTCTAGCCCTGATGAAAACCCACTGGCCTGTATTTGTAGAGTGAGAATGCAGTACAGGACCTGGGTGATTTGGGATGTTTTGAGAAAAATACTCTAGTCCATCCACACTCAATACGAGGAGTTGGCCTCAGATGAGTTGAAAGCCCCTCCCTTGGGGCAGGCTTCTTCGATTGCAGAACCGCTGCTACACCTTGCTCTAGATAGCTATAAACTGCGGAGGGGGTATAAATTATCTTCTGAAGTCATTAGGGGTCTTTTCTTGAACCAAGCAGACTATAAGTAGGCATGTGAACTAATTATTTAATAACAATGAAAATGTGATCTCCTTTACCTAGCTTGGAGCTGGCTATGGGGTTTTAAACAGACAGGGTCTGTGAAATGGGACTCCTCGTCTGAAGTGCTGAGCATGTACTAGTACAAGCTTTTTGACTTGTCTTTTGGATGGTGAGCCAGGTTCACGGGTGAGGTTTCCATTTATGGGAAACTGGATTTCCCATTTTCCCCTATTATATAGCAAATATTTCATCATCATGTAAAGTATATCTTAAAAGGCTATATGTTTCTAAAAACATAATTTTTATTGTGTACTATATGTTTAAATCAACACCATATGTTCAAAATGCAACAAAATCAATTATACTTATAGACTTATGTTCTTCATTACAAATTACTGGTCAAATACTGTTTGCTGTTTAATATAACCATTATGAAAGTGTCATTCAAAAACAGCCTTATATAACTGTGTATTATATGTGCAATATTTAGAAAGACAGATAACTGTGAGAGCCCCCACAATTAATGCCCCAGTGTCATGAATTCATGGTTACATCGGATTCTAAGGGGCTGAACACTGGCCCCTTTCTTCACATATTTTACATTTCTGTATCACCTACCATTTTCTAGAATTTGGATGTACCATCCTAGGTAGTAAGGGTCCTGCACCACCTATTTGTCTGCTGACATGTGCCACCCAGTGTTGCCTGACTGATGCTGACAGGGAAGCCCTGTGCTACTTATACTAGTATGGTGCCCAGAAGAGGTTGTACACACACTGCTCAACCTCATGGAAGGATGTGTGTGTACCCGTTTGTGTGGGAGGTTCATTTTGCATATAGACTCATGTGGGAACAAAGAACTGGTCTTGGGAATCAACAAGGAACTTTCCAGATACTCAGGTCATGACCAGCAGCCGGGTGGCAATGTGGGGCCCTGTGCCTTAGATAGTATTGAGCACTGGCATCTGGGTGGGGTCATCCTTTTGGCAAATTGCAGGGGCACTGTGAGCATTAGGCCAGAATGCAGCACCTTCAGTTTGTGTTTGGGTAGATAACCCGGCTGTATTTTAAAGCGTGAATTAAGGATACTATGTGAGGTGGGTGATACTATGTGAGAGGGGTTATGGGGGAGCCATGGGGCTGATCCTTCTGCTTCTACACAGAGAAGGACTCTGGGATTTTGGACAAGTGATCACAGCTACAGAATGTGGAAAGAGTTTGAGAAAAGGAAACATTAACATTATTTACAGAAATGAAGAGGAAGGAGAAGAAGCATGCTTAACAAAACTTCTGTGCATACCCGCATCCCACACGCCCACCACAACACTCAACAGTTTATAACTCTAACTCCATGAAATCCAAGCCACAGGGCTCTGTGAGGAGTCATCTAAATAAAATAAGTGAGTTCAGTGCAGATAACGTTCTGAGTTTGTACTACGAGGAAAGAGCCCCAAACTGAACTCCTCTCATGCATCATATTCCACCACTGAAAGATATGCAATCTTTGGATAAAAAAAAGAAAAGAAAAATTTAGCTTCCAAAATTTTCATTTCAATCTCATAAGCCCCAGACATATCAAAAAATAGCAACAATGAAGAGATGGACACAATATTATCAGGCGATCTTATTGTGGGAAAACTCAGTAAGTCTAGATGGTGCCTGAATTTACTTGGGTCAAAGATTTGGAAGTAACAACTAGGATTCATAATAATGACACAGAGTCTCCTTACCTGTCACAGAAAATGGATCCCTCATAGCAACCGGGTGCACACATGTTTTTTTTTAATTTTTAATTTATTTTATTTAAAAATCAAATGTTATATGAAATACAGTCTTGAATATATAAAATACACATATTAATACATCTGCATTAATATGGTTGCATCTTATATACTTCATTTTTATTTATTTATTTATTTTTATTGTCTAAAGTTTTACATATGTCTTCTTTTTCCCCAATTGACCACCCCCCTCCCCAGCCATTCCCACCCTGGGCTTGCCCTCACTGCCCCAGTGTCTGTGTTCATTGGTTATGCTAACATGCATGCATACAAGTCCTTTGGTTGCTCTCTAACCCCCACCTACCATTTGTCTCTGGATCTATTCTTATTTATCAAATTATGTTGATCATTATATCCCACATATGAGTGAGATCATGTGATATTTATCTTTCTCCAACTGGCTTATTTCGCTTAGCATAATGCTCTCCAGTTCCATCCATGCTGTTGCAAATGGTAAAAGTTTCTTCTTTTTTATAGTGGCATAGTATTCCATTGTATAGATGTACCACAGTTTTCTAATCCACTCATCTGCTGATGGGCACTTAGTCTGTTTCCAAATCTTAGCTATTATAAATTGTGCTGCTATGAACATAGGGGTACATATACAGCATCCTTTCTGATTGGTGTTTCTGGTTTCTTGGGATATAGTCCTAGAAGTGGGATTACTGGGTCAAATGGGAGTTCCATTTTTAACTTTTTGAGGAAACTCCATACTGTCTTCCACAGTCGGGTGTACACATTTTATCAGATGACACCAGAGGCTGCAAAGTTGGCATGATGTTATGGAGAGTTTCTTTTCTCCCGGGTCAAGGGAAGGCAGTGTTTGCAGCGCTGCTAATAGTTAGACTGGAAATTTAAGACGTTAAACAACCCCGTGTAGTCAATGACATTTTACAATGGGGCAAATTAACAAGTAAAGCTTTGAGAGAGTTAATCTACCTCACATGAGTAAGCACTTATGGCCATGCAATCACTTGTCGGCTGTGGGATTGGTTCCTTATGTTTTGCTTAATAAGATCAAGGTGAAGGCATGAGGGGGACTCCGGGTAATGAGAGACCATGCCCATCAATTCCACAGGCTCGCAGGCCATGCACCTGAGCTGGCTCACTCTGGGCTTCTGCTAGGAGTGTACCAGGAAGAGAAAGGAAGCTGAGGACACTGAGCCCTGAATTTCCTGGGCCCATGTTAATTTTCCTTTCATTCTAACGGTGTGTGGTACCCACTAATGTGGAATTCATGACGCCCTGCCTTGGCCATGCTGACGATTGCTTTTGAACCACCTAAGATGCTTCAGTCTAAAACTGCTGCCAGGAATGTCTCCCTGGCTGAGGGACAGGTGTTCCTGGTACAGCTGCTGGACGGTTAATGTTAAGTGTCAACTGGACTGGATCACAGGGTGCCTAGATACTTGGTGAAACATTACCTCTGGATGTTTCCAGATGAGATTAACGTTTGAATCCATAGACAGAGGAAAGCAGATGGCCTCCCAAATGTGGGAGGGCCTCCTCCAACCCACAGAGGGCCTGCGGGGGACAGAAAGTCAGAGGAAGGGTGAGGCTGCTCTCTCCACCTGACAGTTGAGCTGGGACATCTTGGTTTTCAGCCCTCGGATGTACACTTTCATCAGCTGCCTCCAGTTCTCTGAGCTCCACCATTGGCTCTCCTCTCTCTTCAGCTTGCGAGTAGCAGGTCTTGGGACACCTCAGCTTTTATAATCATGTGAGCCAATTCTTTATAATAAACCCCCAATAATTGGTAAATCTTAAGAATGCTGGATAAGCTGGTAAATTAATATGTACTAGTAAGTGCCAGTATACATATCTCATATTAGTTCCATTTCCCTGGAGAACCCTGACTAAGGCAAGTATAAAGGATCCTGGAGCCAGAGTTCCTACCCAAACTCTGGTATTCACACCTTTATTTCTCCTCCATCCATCACCTCTCTCCATCCCAGTTTTCTCATCTAGAGAGATTGGATAAAATATGTAGCTCACAGGGAAGATTACAAGGCTTCCATAAAAGAATACATAAATTATACATAAAGTTTTATACAAATATAAAGTTTGGTTAGAAACTATTTTCCAAAATTGTCAACATTGATTTTATACACATCTTTTTGCTTGTAAATGCAATGATGTCAATTATCCAATGTATGTAGAACTTCTATTTGAAATACTCAAATACTGGTAATCTGTTACTAAAAATATTGGGTGTTGATAATCTAAATGGGTTGTAAGAATTTTCCATGTGCATACATGTGGTTAAATTATCATAAGAATACTCTGCGGTAGGTACTGTGGTCATCACCATTTACAGTTGAGAACTCTGAGGTTATCAAGTATGGAAACTTGACTGAGGTCTCACAGTAAGCAATCCCAGAGCCACATTCCCAACTCCTTCCTACAGTGGGAGCTGATGTGTTTCAAATTAGATGCTCACATTTTTATAAACTTGGGCTGGCTTTTCCCCAAATATCTGATGGTGTCTCATTGTGCCCTACTGAAGTGAGTAGAAAATAAAGATAAAACCCAAAACTGGAGGAATTTTAAGACAGCTACGAAAACTCCCTGTGAAATCTGATCTGACTTTCTCCTGGGGATGGAGCAATAGCCGGACCAAGCCCATGACCTTCCTTGGAGCTCACACACAGCTGCAGTGAAGCAGGCAGAGGCCTAGGGATGCTGGCATTTCTACCTTCCCACCTTTACCATTCACCTAACACATTATTCAA
This sequence comes from Eptesicus fuscus, assembly GCF_027574615.1. Classification (NCBI taxonomy): domain Eukaryota; kingdom Metazoa; phylum Chordata; class Mammalia; order Chiroptera; family Vespertilionidae; genus Eptesicus; species Eptesicus fuscus. The sequence continues at coordinate 85,621,495 of NC_072476.1, read as the reverse complement.
AACGAGGACAAATCTCTCTCACTTTGGGGCAACTTTAGGTTAAAGCATAGTGGTGCATATTCAATATCATACTTTAAAAAATCTGTATATCCATAACCCCTGTGCATGTTGAGAAAATTCCACTTGGAGGGACATTGGTTTTGTAGTATAAGAGTGCACAGCTCTCATGTTCTGGAGCTCCAGGAGCTCTCTGGGTGGTGGGGAAGCTTCCTTCACCCTCAGGGGTCATCCACAGACAGCCCACAGTCACACCCAGGCTCCTCTGGGCCTCTATGCACAGGTTTGTCTAGTTCCTCTGCCTTGGCCCTCACCCTCAGTGTCCACAGTCTGCCCAGCAAGCAGGGCTGAGCTACCAGGTGGGTATGGAAGAGCAGAGAGACGAACCCATCTTTTTTATCTGCAAAGCAAAGCAGAGATTGTATTTCCTAGGCAGAGGACAGATTTCAATATGATAGTAATAGATTTTTTTCTCCTTTTTTTTTTTTTTTGGTGGACATCTTGAAGGTAAGCTGTCTGGAGGAGAAGGCCTGAGGTAATAGACATAGATAAGTGAAGACCCACCACATGGACTGAGGTGGAGTATCTTTGTGATGTGAGTAAATGGGGTGAAAGAAACCTACTGGTGTCCCTGGGATCCTGCACTGGGTCAATATTATCAGTGCCGTATCACACCAGGCTCTATAAATACAAACGTAGCCTTCAAAGTTGGGCAAACAGCCATAAGTCACCATGAACTAATTAGAGCAGAATACATGATTGGACAGGATTACATATAAAACGTGATGTTAACTCTCAAGCCTTAAGAAGTTAAGAGAAAAGAGGGTATGGGGTGGGCTGGACATGTGGGAATGAGTTCTGAAGGAGGGAGAGCGTGGATTGGGTTGTGAAGTGTGAACAGGAGAGGAGATGGGCACAGCCTGAGCCAAAGTGAAGATGGAGGCTCTGCATCATGGGCTCCGCCCCGGCTCTGTCCCCACTAAGGATGTTGATTGTATCTCTGAGTATCATTTTCTGGATGGTTTTGGGTGAGCATGATGACAAGCACCTTGCAGGGCTGGAGTGGGAATGAACAGTAATAAGTGACAAATGGATTAAGTATTCAATAAAAACACACTGTGCACATCCTAATATATAAAAACCCAGGGTCTGTAATGACCGAAGTTTCAACCGATTGGAAGTCAGTCCTGCAGTCAGTGTTGGGTTGCTGTGGCAACCCAGCATTGACTGCCACTGCTGCGGGCATGGCAACCTAACACTGACTGCCAAGAGGGCTGCAGATCAGGCCCCGAGAGAGGCCTGGACAGAGAAGCAGGGTCTGATCCGTAGCCTCCGTGGCAGCTGTTGATCAGCCCTTGCCTCTCTTTCTCTCTGGGCCTGGCCAGCAGCCATGCCTCTCTTTCTCTCCAGGCCTCCATGGGGGCTGCTGATCAGCCCCGCCTTTCTAATCAGGCCTGGAGATAGGCCCGGAGATGCTGACTGGCATAGAAACTGACCAATCAGAACCAAATCTGGATAAACTGTGAAGTGCCAATGGCTGCCTAGGAGGCAGAGCTTTTGATGCTGACTGGCATAGAAACTAACCAACCAAAACCAAATCTGGGTGTACTATGAGGTGCCAGTGGCTGCCTAAGAAGTGGAGCTTTTGACACTGACTGGCATAGAAACTGACCAATTAGAACCAAATCTGGGTGAAGTGCGAGGAGTCAATGTCTGCCTAGGAGGTGGAGCTTTTGATGCTGACTGGCATAGAAACTGACCAATCAGAACCTAATCTGGGTGAACTGTGAAGGCAGAACCTAAGGTGGGGGCTGAGGAGGGGTTTTAAGGGCACCAGCTGTTTGGTGTAAGGTGTAAGAAAGCGGTTCAATTTTTTAATGACTGGTTTGGCAGCATAGTGCATATGGCTGGCTATCAGTCCAGATATAGGGATTATGTATTTTTGTCTGCCAAGAGCATCTCCTCCTGCTGAAAAAGGCTCCCCCCCCCCCATTTAAGCAATCCTATCCTATATACTCTATCTATACTAATAAAAGGGTAATATGCTAATTAGACCAGTCGACTGGCCATCTTCCAGACATCCGACTTCCTTCCGGACAAAGCCATGGTGGTGGGGGCCAAGGCAGAGAAGGCAGTTGGGGGCGAGATCAGGCCGGCAGAGGAGGGCAGTTAGGGGTGATCAGGCAGGCAGAGGCAGTTCGGGGTGATAAGGCCGGTAGGGAAGAGCAGTTGGGGGCGAGATAAGGCTGGCAGGAGAGGGCAGTTGGGGGCAAGATCAAGCTGGCAAGGGAGGGTCGTTGGGGGCGATCAGGCAGGCAGGCAGGTGAGCAGTTAGGAACCAGCGGTCCCAGATTGCGAGAAGGATGTCCGATTGGAGAGGTGCAGGCTGGGCTGAGGGACACCCCCCACATCCCCCATGCATGAATTTCGTGCATCGGGCCACTAGTTATTAAAAATAGAACAGGCATTTCCTGGTGTGTCAAGGACAAAACTCTGATGAGAGCAGAGGATCAACCCTGAGAGGAATGGCAGACGAGAGGGAATAGAAGAAGAGGAGGCAGTCATGGTCAGTGGGTGACAGAGTCCTAAGTCTCCTGGAAAGACAGAGCTGTGTCCACTGAGGACTGAGCTCGCTGGCTTCCTACTCTGGGGAGCAGGGGACCTCTCAGCACCCTCCCTGCAATCCCCTTCTTGTCCAGCAGAAATGCACAGTGCAGGTACACCGTGACATCCGGTGAGGTCAGGGTCTCCATGTTTGTCCTCTATGTGTGAAACATACCAGATTCCAATCCTGTTAATTCTCTACTTATTTTTGTACCTTTTTTTTTTTTTTTTACCTCTAAAAGACTTTATTTTTGAGCTACTCTTCTGTCTTTCAAATGCCCTTCTCAGCACAATCAATTCTGTTTCTGGAGTAGGATTTTCAAGCATCTATTTTTTGGCATTTAAAATCCACTGAAATGTATCTTAGGTGGGGGGAGGCCCAGCGGCATAGAGGTGAGGCTGAGTAGGCAGTGGGAGGACGGTGCAGAAGGCCAGGAAAAGACCTGATGGGAGGGCTTTTCAGAGTGCAGCTGACTTAGGGAGAGCCATGCTTCCTTCATGGATTCCCTTCCCCTTTATCCACATTATTTCTCTCCAGTTTAAACCGTGGCCCCTCGGGGAGCCGGCCCAGCTGGCTTCCTTGGGTCAGCTGCTCCCACAATAAGCCCCATAGCCCTTTGCCATGAGCTCCTTATGCTCTTGCCCTGGCTTTCAGGGAGGAGGGCTTGGTCCCAGCCTCCTTCACACTGGGAGGGTTCCCTTTTCTTTTTTGATTTGGTGAAAGCAAGAGAACACTCCCCACCTGCTCTCATGTAAACAGGAGACCCTCCCCGTCCACCAAGAGTGGTTCCCATGGGCCCAGCAGGACAGCCGTGTCTGCCTGCACATATACACACACTCACTCATGTGCATGCAGGACCTGGCTCTTCCTGCATTGCTGCATGGTCATGGGACCACGCAGCACTGAAGCCCAGGAACGCACTGTCGTTCTGAGTAGGAGCGCTCTTCAGGTCCCATAACCCTCATCTCCATGGCACCCAGGGTTTTGTTCGTGAATCTGATGGGTAGATTCCATACAACTGGAAGGTGGAGCCTTAAAGTGACTCTTTGGTCTGTCCAACCACAGGACACACCTGCCCCTCTGTTTGGCGGCAAGCTCGAAGGGCCAGCAGTGACCCCGCCTGGCACTGACTGCTGCTTCTCAGTGCGGTCGCAGTTGGCATCCATGCACAGACACTAACACATCCTGGATTTCTCTGGTTTGCAATCCATGATTATTACATTTCTTTAGAAATGGGATAGATGTGCCTTCCCAGCCATCAGAAATAGGCCAGATTATTTTATATTTCTCACGACAGCACCATCGTCAAGTGTTAGATGCGCCGTCTCAGTCAGTGGAAGATCCCACCTATAAGGAATAGTCTAAACTGCACATTTTTCTGAGTATCAGACTCCAGAAATTTCTGGTTAGGACCTGCACTGGGCAGGTCGCAGGCTCGAGAAGTTCAGACAAGGTTATGAAGGCATCAGAGACATACAGGAGCTTTGCCAGAATCGTGGCTCCCATCTCAGGACCCGATGGTCCACCTGCCACTGGGACATTCTGCTGTTGAATTTGTATAAGGGAATCATATCTGTTGCTGTCTTGCAGAGGTGAAGAGACCCAGAGCCTTTTTCTAATGGGAAGGTGAAGTTCATCTGAACCCAGAGCAGAAGGAGACCTTCCCAGGCTGGGGCAACTGCACTCCTACCACCACGTGATTGCAGGGGCTCCCTCTGCCCAACTGTCGCACTCAGCACCATGCTGTGTGATTCTCTTACTAGGGCATGTGAGCCACTCACTAGTCCCAGTGAACTTGGTAGACACTCAGTTAGTGTTCACTAGATGAGATCTGAGCAAACCACGAGTGTGTAAACTTTGGGTAAAAAAAAAAAAAAAACTTTTCCAAAAATAGCACACCAGGAAAATGCCACCTGGCACTGCTGGTCTTCAGTGGTTGACAGAGGACAGCTCAGCAAGAGCCTCAATGGTCTATGGCCTCTTTATGCTGGTATCAGAAGCATGCACGGACAAGGCAGCTGGGTACGAAATCACACGGAGGAAATTGCACAATTCCCCCTTCAATGAGCAGCCTCAATGGCAAAGCTCACTGTCATTTAAGCATCCCTAAAAACATACCCTTTTCCTTGAGTGCTGGAGGAGAATCGGCTGATGTGCCTCAAAGATGGTGTCGTGCAGCCTGCCACATACTGACTTACCTTATTCTTTTCAATTTAGGACATTTTCCTTCTCCAGGTGGCTCCAGCTCCCATAGCTGCATGCATGCATTGGCTCAGCATGCGGCTGAGAGGACGCTGAATTTCGCATTCCTGTCACTGCCACCCAGGTCATATCTGTTAGTGCTGGAGGTTGTTAGGACATTATCAGCCCCTGATGCCTCTCCAGCTGCGAGACTAATTTGGATTCAGGGAGGAAACATGGACTGATCTCGCCTGGGCCATCCACCACTAGGCCTCAGAGTGGCTGTGCTCTCTGGGCTGTTAGGGCCAGGGGGACAGAGGGGCTACTCATGCAGCTCAGAATGACAAAACAAGGGGTTAAAACCCAGGCAGAATTCAATGCTGGCCCCAGGAAAAATGGCAGCACCATTATCATTCAATAACCAATTTACAGAGCTAAATTTTAAGTTTAAATTAGACATGTATGAACAGTACATTGTGTCATTTATAATTCATGATGAATAGTAAATTATTCTAATGGACTTTCCTATTCCATTTATATTCTAAGTATCCAGACCGGAGCAGAGAAACAAATTCTCTGTGTAGCTACCGATCACATCCTATTGTCGTGGGTGTTTTCCTCTTCCTTGCACAAACTCTATGGTAATGAAGACTCAGAAATTGTGGAGAAAGGATAGAATGATCCACATCATACCTTCTCACCCCCAACCCCCCCAGATACATTTTGATCATTTTCCCCTCTGTTATTTTTTATATGGGAGAAACTAAAGGGGGAAATGTGAGATTGAGCATATGTGGGAACTAATGGGGGTGTGATTCAAAGGGTCTGAGTTCTTAGCTGCTCTGGGCATCCTCCTCGCCCTCCTTCACCATGTGTCTGATGAGCAGAGCTCACTTCATAATCAAAGATGATGAGGAAGGGGATGCGGGCAAACTAATTAATGATGTGATGGGCATGTGTCTTCTCACCTGTAACATATCTACACCTCGAAATGGGAAGCCAAGAGGCACCAAGACTCATTTTTTCTTTCTCATATTTTGCTCTTTCCTGTTTTTTTTCCTTCAACACAGCTCTCCCTCTCTTACCCACTCTCACTGCTCCTTGTGTGAGTAGCAAACCTTTCCTCATTGGGATTCCGCACCTTCTTCTTTATTCTTCATCTGTATGTTTGCTAAACACTTTGATTGACTAAGCAGAACTTCCCTTTCCTGGTCCCCTCTAAAACACTGGGTGCCATTTGGGCTCACGGTGCTCACAGTCCTGTGCTCAGCAGAGGGTTTCTTTCAGAAATGGCTTGTGCTAGGTGGAGGGAGTCTCCCATTTCCACGTTTCCAGTCAGGGGTGAAGCCCGTGGCCAGGTGCAGACTTACTTTCATCTACCTGCCCGGAGCTGCAGAAGCTGTCTCACCCTCTAGCCTTTAATGCATGCGCCACTTTTTCTTTTTTAACAGGAATGATTCCACTGCTCTTGTGCTTTTTAATAAGCATTTTCTTCTCTCTGATCTTTCCAAACTTTGTATCTAAATATAAATTATGATTGAAAAGTGGATTGAATAGAACAAAACTGAACAAAACAAAGCAGGCCCGGGGAATGCAGGCCATGTTCACCCTGCTCACCTAGAAATGATTGATGTGTGCTCAGTATCTCTCAACCAGGCTGTGGGATAAAAGTAAATTCTTAAGGTGAGCGTTCTCTGACCTCCGAAGCACAAACACATGCTAGTATTATCAGGATACCAAGGAAGGCAGGGTGTGCTCTCAGTCTGGAGGTGCCCACCCAGCCCTTACACCTCACCCTGCCAGCTTCCGGTACCCAGCTCCTGGAGCAGGGTCAGAGGCTGTCTGCACCTTCAGCTGACCCACAAAAAGCAGGCAGCACAAGAGGTATTGACTTTCATTAACGTTGGGGAAGATGGGTCTGGGTTTACAAGATGACGAGTGCATTTTCCACTGAACATCCCTCTTATTTCTCCTAGAATTTCTTCTGTAATCCCCCATTATTTAGAAATAAAAACAATACAAAACATGTATTTTCTTTATTTTCATCTTTAAGTCATCTCTTTATCATTTATTTTAGAATGCAAATAATTACAAAAGCTATCTCCAAAAGCTGCTGGATTTACCATTTTATTTTGCTTCTTCACTGGTCATAAATACTGGAAGTTAAACTGAGGATGTAGAAGCACCAATTCAAGCTCCCTCCAGACCAATCACCCTCTCCTTTGGTGTTTCTCCCCAAGCCCCATTCTCAGAGCTGGTCTTCACTGTTTCCTGATAGCCATGGCCCCATCTTTATATTCATTATGCAGATAAAAACCACAGCTTGCACATCACTGACATGAAAGACGGGCTTGTCTATTGATTTGCTCAATGCCACTTGCTAATGGAAACGCAGGGCCACATCCTACCTCCGCTCCTCTCAGAAGCACTGTGGAAGCTCTCACCTGAAATTTTTGCAAAAATCAATGGGAAATAAAAAATTCCTTCAGTAAGTAGATAAACACACGGACACACACATTCATTATACATAGATGGCTCCGACAGCTCTCACATTACTTTTCTTTCCTGTTGAATACTACAGTGTTATTGGCTTTAGATGCTTTTTTTCTTCTTGCATCTTAATGATGTTATTTTTCCTGGTTTTCATGTCAAACAG